>NW_024705276.1:30290-57211 GCF_018977255.1 Callorhinchus milii | reverse complement strand
ATCGTGGTGGCCATGAGCGGGAATCGAACTCGGGTCACCGGGTTCGTAGCGCAGCGCGCTCACCACACATCATCTCTAAAACACAGAATTGAGATGGCTTTCTAAAGGTAGATCACTGGCCAGAGTTTTTGAGTTGTGAGAGCCACTCCAGAGATATCTTTAAGAAAAACAGTCACCACTGGCAGCACATTTCAGTGACACAGAATGGGTCGCGAAACTTGCTCACTTGTGTGACATATTCAGCCTGCTCAACGTACTCAATCTGTCATTTCAGGGGAGATCGACAACTCTGTTCAATTCGGCAGATAAAGTGACTGCATTCAAAGCCAAACTCGAATTATGGGGGCGACGAGTGAACATTGGAACTTTTGACATGTTTCAAACACTAGCAGAGATTTTGAAAGAGACTGAGCCAGGGCATTTCTCCCAGCTGGTGCATTAAAACCTATCTCAGCCTTTAAAAGAATTTGAGCATTACTTTCCAACCACAAAAGACCCCGAACTGGGAAGGAATGGACCCGCGACCCATTTGTGAATAAGCCAGGTGAATCGACTTTGTCTGTGCTAGAAGAGGATCAACTGCTTGAGATCGCAAATGAAGGTGGCCTTAAAAGTATGTTTGAGACAACTTCAAATCTCGATATGTTCTGGATTAAAGTCAAGGCGGAATATCCTGAGATTGCCACAAAAGCACTGAAAAGTCTGATTCCATTCCAACGTCCTATCTTTGTGAAGCAGGGTTTTCTGCAGTGACAGCAACAAAAACGAGATTATGGAGTAGACTGGACATAGGCAACACACTTCGGGTGTCACAGTCTCCTATCACCCCAGATGGGACCATCTCGTTACAGGAAAACAAGCTCAGGGCTCCCACTAGGCCTCGGCAAGGTAAGGTAAATTACCTTTTTTACCGGGTAAAAGGGTAAAGGTTTCGACATGCCAAGGTTAAAGGTAGCTCAAAAGAAATTACCCGGTAGGGTAAAGGTAGCGTGAATAATTACCCGGCAACTACTGTACCTTGTTTACCGCTAAAAGTTCCGTGGCGCAGTCTGTGGCCTCTATTTTTATTCGCGATAATTGATGTCGGACCAGATGGAGACGGTCCACGTCCTTGAGGTAGAGGTACTAGAGGACGAGGTCGAGGATGCCAGCAACGACATTTTTGGGATTGCTGCGAACAGCAATCGAAAAAGGCAGCGGCATGCGCTCCCGTGGGAGCACACGCAAGTGGTTTTCCACCCACACGAACGCGTCGGGGTGGAAAGTCCACCTCAAAAAGCACAACATGCTCGCCCCAGGCAGCGAGGTCGGGACGTAGGCGTCGGCTGCCTGAAGATTCCGTCTAACTGGGCCGGATCGGCGCAGGATCTTATTGCCTGTCGTTCGTCCGAGGACCATGGCAATGACGAACTTGATCAGGTTGTTGATGAGATCGCCATCGAACAAGACGACTGGGACAAGGAGGTTATGGAGGACGGTGTCGTCGACAGCCTCAACGCCCGATTCGAGAGTATTCTATATAAATAAAGCGCTCTACCTAGCATTTATCGTTATTAACCTTTTTCATGTGTTGTACCCCAGTAACTTCCCTGTAATCGGGTAATTTGTATGGGATAAGGGTAAAAGGTAGGGTAAAGGTAGGCTCGTTTCTTTTTACCTTTTACCTTACCTGCTAAAGGGTAAAAGGTAGGGTAGAGCAATTGTATTATTACATTGTATATATTACAATGTAATAATCTAACCTATATAATTCATTTTTTGTCCGTCCGTCCGTCCGTCCGTCCGCGTACGCTCCCTACCGGGGGATTTAGCTCTCGGACCGTGGGGTTCGGCGAGATTAAATTTTGCAGGTGGGCACGCCCCCGGCCCCGCGGTAAACTTAGGCATTTCCGATTTTTCGTCTCTAAACTTTAAATCGGACCGATTATCGATTTAGTGCGATTTATCTTTATTTATTTATTTAACGCGTTATTTATTTATTTACTCTTGCCGGCCGGCGCGGACCACGGCGGTTGCCCCTGGCAACGGGTAGAGACGCGTTCGCTGCGGGGTGGACGCCATTTTGAATTACCATTAAAAATATGCGCACGCATTAACACGCGATTCTGAGGTAAATTCATCAAAGTTTCACGTCCTCTTTACTCCCCTTCCACCCCAATGTGTGCAATTACTATTATAGGGTCGGTAGATAATAAAATTATAGCGATTAGACAGTATTATTGTAGCGCGGGGGGGGGGGGGTATTGGCCCCAGTACGGAGCCTCTGCTGGGTAGGCAATCTAGGCAAGGCCGGAGGCTCTGCACGGTACTAGGCCTCGACACCCCACCCGTGTCAAGCGACGACTTTGTGGTATAAACTCGATATACCCGGCGTTGCCCGGGGGGAAAATACATTTAAAATCTTCTGAAAACTTTAAAACATTACATACCAATGAAAATACAAGTGTGTAATTACTTTTAAACCCGACGCGCCAAGAATCGATTCTCTGAATCGCGAAAAGGAATCGAAGGTTGTAGATTCCTTTAGATTCGGACGATTCCCGTTTACTATAAGTTGGTTAAAGTCGATATAAACTGCTACGAACGGGAAATATCCGGCGTTGACCGGGGCAAAAATGTTATTAAAAACTCCTGAAAACATTAAAACATAACATATCAATGAAAATAAAACTCTGTCGTTCAAAATGTAAACCCCAACATGCCAGGAATCGATTCTTGAATCGCACAAAGGACGAATCGAAGGTTGTAGATTCCTTTAGGAGGGGGAGAGTGGTGAGAGTGGTGAGAGTGGTGAGGGGGAGAGTGGTGAGGGAGAGAGTGGTGAGGGGGAGAGTGGTGAGGGGGAGAGTGGTGAGAGTGGTGAGAGTGGTGAGGGGGAGAGTGGTGAGGGGGAGAGTGGTGAGGGGGAGAGTGGTGAGGGGGAGAGTGGTGAGGGGGAGAGTGGTGAGGGAGAGGAGTGGTGAGGGGGAGAGTGGTGAGGGGGAGAGTGGTGAGGGGGAGAGTGGTGAGGGGGAGAGTGGTGAGGGAGAGAGTGGTGAGGGGAGAGTGGTGAGGGGGAGAGTGGTGAGGGGGAGAGTGGTGAGGGAGAGAGTGGTGAGGGGGAGAGTGGTGAGGGGGAGAGTGGTGAGGGGGAGAGTGGTGAGGGGGAGAGTGGTGAGGGGGAGAGTGGTGAGGGGGAGAGTGGTGAGGGAGAGAGTGGTGAGGGGGAGAGTGGTGAGGGGGAGAGTGGTGAGGGGGAGAGTGGTGAGGGAGAGAGTGGTGAGGGGGAGAGTGGTGAGGGGGAGAGTGGTGAGGGGGAGAGTGGTGAGGGGGAGAGTGGTGAGGGGAGAGTGGTGAGGGGGAGAGTGGTGAGGGGAGAGTGGTGAGGGGGAGAGTGGTGAGGGGGAGAGTGGTGAGGGGGAGAGTGGTGAGGGGGAGAGTGGTGAGGGGAGAGTGGTGAGGGGGGAGAGTGGTGAGGGGAGAGTGGTGAGGGGGAGAGTGGTGAGGGGGAGAGTGGTGAGGGAGGAGTGGTGAGGGGGGGGGGAGGGGGAGAGTGGTGAGGGGGAGAGTGGTGAGGGGGAGAGTGGTGAGAGTGGTGAGGGTGAGTGGTGAGCGGTGAGGGTGAGTGTTGAGGGTGAGTGGTGAGTGGTTAGGGTGAGTAGTGAGGGTGAGTGGTGAGCGTGAGTGGTGAGTGGTGAGCGTGACTGGTGAGGGAGAGTGGTGAGGGAGAGTGGTGAGGGAGAGTGGTGAGGGAGAGTGGTGAGGAGAGTGGTGAGGGTGAGTAGTGAGTGGTGAGGGTGAGTGGTGATTGGTGAGGGTGAGTGGTGAGGGTGAGTGGGGAGGGTGAGTGGCGGTTGTTAGTGGTGATTAGTGAGGGATGAATGGTGAGGGTGAGCGTGAGTGGTGAGGTTGAGTGGTGAGCAGTGAGGGTGAGTGGTGATTGGTGAGGGTGTGATTGGTGAGGATGAGTGGTGAGGGTGAGTAGTGAGGGTGAGTGGTTGTTGTGAGGGTGAGTGGTTGTTGTGAGGGTGCGTGGTGAGGGTGAGTGGTAAGAGTGAGTGGTGAGGGTGAGTGACGGTTGTGAGAGGTGATTAGTGAGTGGTGAGGGTGAGTGGTGAGGGTTAGTGGTGAGGGTGAGTGGCGGTTGTGAGTGGTGATTAGTGAGGGGTGAGTGGTGAGGGTGAGCGTGAGTGGTGAGGGTGAGTGGTGAGGGTGAGCGGTGAGGGTGAGCAGTGAGGGTGAGTGGTGATTGGTGAGGATGTGATTGGTGAGGATGAGTGGTGAGTGGTCAGGGTGAGTGGTGATTGGTGAGGGTGAGTGCTGAGCGGTGAGGGTGAGTGGTTGTTGTGAGGGGTGAGTGGTGAGTGGTGAGAGTGAGTGGTGAGGGTGAGTTGTGAGGGTGAGTGGTGATTGTTGAGGGTGTGATTGGTGAGGATGAGTGGTGAGTAGTGAGGGTGAGTGGTCACGGTGAGTGGTGAGGGTAAGTGTTGAGGGTGAGTGGTGAGTGGTGAGGGTGAGTGGCGGTTATGAGTGGTGATTAGTGAGGGGTGAGTGGTGAGGGTGAGCGTGAGTGGTGAGGGTGAGCAGTGCGGGTGAGTGGTGATTGGTGAGGGTGTGATTGGTGAGGATGAGTGGTCAGGGTGAGTGGTGAGGGTGAGTGGTTGTTGTGAGGGTGAGTGGTGAGGATGAGTGGTGAGGGTGAGTGGCGGTTGTGAGTGGTGATGGGTGAGTGGTGAGCGGTGAGGGGTGAGGGTGAGTGGTGAGGGTGAGTGCTGAGGGTGAGTGCTGAGTGGTGATGGTGAGTGGTGAGAGAGTGGTTAGTTTTGAGGGTGAGTGGTGAGGTTGAGTGGTGAGGGTTAGTGGAGAGTGGTGAGTGGTGATTGGTCAGTGGTGATTGGTGAGGATGAATGGTGAGTAGTGAGGGTGAAGTTGAGTGGTGAGGGTGAGTGGTGGTTGTGACGGTGACAGAGACGGATACCAGAAAGTCCAAATACTTAGGAAGGGTACGTTTATTCAGGATGCAGCCCGAGGGCACACACCCCTCAAGGCGCTGATAATAATCACCATTATTCGCAACACATTACGTGATGCGCTACATTGGCAAGCCATCGTGTTGACTGGCCGCGTACTCTATCATGAAGCTTCGCCAATAAACCCTCAGCCACACTCAAGGAAGACGATTGCCAGCCTAACTTCCTTGAGTCTCGACTATAGACGACCCTAAGTTATCAGACCATTGGGCTTTGGTATTACTTTGGGAACATTCTCGGTGTCATTACAAAACTGGCCACACCTTTCCACTTCCGGCCTATCCCTTGATAGTCCACATTAGCCGTGTAGCTTCTAGAACGAACCCAATCTTCGATGGCTCTCGTTTCAGCACTGCTATCCTCCGACCAACTAGCTTATTCTAACTGACATGATCATCCAGGCCCTAACATGTTTAGCCCGACTCACGCAAAACGTCCTCGAGAGATGGTCGCCGCTGCCTGGTTAGGAACATGGCCGTTTAAATAGCACTGCGTAAATCTGTTGAAGGCTTCCTATCCGTATTTTAATTCATTTAAATTAGTCTGAGATTAACAACTGAGGTCGCTACGTGATGAGCCATTATCCGCAGCTAAATTTACATCTGCGAACCGACCGGCCATCGAAGACAGCTCGCGTGAAGCACATGTTCTAGGTTGACCGCCGTTCTGAGGGTTATTGGGGGCTGCGGACTTCTATTTCGATGGGGATTCAGAGTCTAACTGCCCGTTTTGCCAAGATCAACCATTAGGGCCGCTCAACAGCTGTGGGTGAGATGGTTTGACTACCAGTTCGTCGCAGTCCGTTCTGTCCCCCTCTGTTCGTGACCGCCAGCTAATAGACATATAGATCGGATAACCTAGTATCTGTCAACCACATCTCAGGCGCTAAGATTGTGCGAGGCGGATCGCGTTGGGATGGCTTGAAATCGTCAGCCCCGTTTCCGTGGCATTCAAGCTTAACCGTATCGTCAGCACAGTTCGCGCTGTTCATGGGTAGTAGGAATCGTCTGACGGAATTTTGAACCGTCACAAGCGGGTCTATAGGTCACGTCTAAAATTTGCCTTAATCACAGTAGTCCGTGCGTATCCGTAGGGCATTAAGGAGAGCACGAGCTACGGTATAGACGCTTTACAATATATCCCTAGTCAAGGGGCTTACACCGTTATTTTTGCGGTACCACTGAGCCGGCGCTGATTACCAGTACCGCGGCGCGGCGGGGCGGATCGGCATTAACCATCGGAAACCAATAGCATGCACGTATTAACGCATTCGGGTCCCACGGCGTACGCTCGTAGATGAATCTTGTAGCCGGTGTTAGGACGCAACTTTCTAGGGACTCCGATTTCTAGTACCTACTGCCCCTTTCAGGAAGTATGTGTTGAGTGCGTGCATTTCGCTATTTGCGGGCGCAAGAATCAGTGATGCTGTCCCGGCTTATTACTTAAGTGCGTTGTCACCAAATGGGCCAGTTGACTATCAAGAGAGGAGCACTTTGGGCAGGCGGACTGTCGGCTCTTTAGTAGGCGACTAGTAGAACGTACAAATTTACCTGAGTTCAGAATCTTTTATCGTTCTACTGAACCAATGTGAGAAGAAATAGACACGTCCTAATCCTCATTGATCGTTTTTAGTCGAATATCTAAGTTAAATGAGTGAGGACCCTGTGGATGACTAGGTTTTATTGCTCGGGCATGAGTCCACACGGGAATGACTTTAGGTTCTGCAAGTTTGCAGTTATCAACGGAGGAGCTCCAGGGAGGCTCTGCCACTTCTTTGATAGCGAGCCTAAAAATCTCTGCAGAAATGTACGCCAGTGCGTTAAGCGGCAAAATCCCAACGGGTGCTGTCTTGGTCGGGTAAACTAAGCCCGGACCTTCGTTTGTGGTGAGTGCATCCCAGGATGCTGGTAATAGTAGAAAATGTTTGTCGCTGATGCGCCACGGCGACTAGGGTCTGTTCCCGGCCTTGGCAGCCTCCTGCACCTGACCAATAGCGAGACCTCTTTTATTAAATATGGCGGGGCTTCAGACAGAAGGATGGGCCTCTTTAGAAACCGTTATCGCTTCTCAAAAAATGACTCTCTATGCCAACTTGGTGGCCACGTATGTTTCGTGCAATCTCCTGGTCCTTGTACAGATCCCCTCTGCGTGGAGACAAGACGCAGTGAAATCGTGGCCGTATGCGGGTTTATACTGCAATTTGGAGCACGGCGTGCCGCCGTAGCCCTGATGAGTCTGATGTACATACGATGAAGTCTGCTGAGAGTTTTAATCGGACAAGGAATGAGGCAAAATGTATGTTCTACTTGCTCAAGTTCAAAACGTTCATGGGCGAAGTACGAATATCTACGCCGTCCTATCCTTTCATGGGTTCCTCTCGCGCATCCACCGAACACACAGCTTTCCGATGAGCTCGGTCAATCATCGGGCTGCTGGAGCAACCTATACATACGACGGAACGGGGATCGCGGAAACCTTGAGCCCTGAAGGCCGCCTTTAGTTTCCGTGAATTTCCACACTTGCGCACAACCCCATAGCGACCCTAACCGTCCATGGTGTACCGATGAGCTCTTCATCAGAGATAGTACGTTTTCGAGCAGTGTGCGCCACTTATCGTTGTTTATTTTGGAAATGCTCACTTTATCAGCGAACTAGTCAAAATTGGCATAAGCCGTTCTTTCATAAGGTTAGGTTCATATAACTCTTTTTACGGAGGCATTGGCAACGGGTTGACAAGTTTGACCGAGCTATATTTCGACTCTTCTGTGACTGAAATCAGGATGCGTGGCTAAATCGCTGTACCCGGCGAGGCCACATTCTAAGACGGAGCCCTGTAACGGTATTGCGTCGCGAATTTGCCTGTTGGGATTATCGAGATTATGGCATCCGTGTTGCATCATACTAATGTTAAAAGTGCCGCTTACGAAGAGGAGCGTAGTCGCCCTAGCTGGCGACGAAGCGCGATCACCCCGTAACCATAGCCTTTTCCTAGCGGGGCCTAGATATTAATCCAATGTGAATTTACGGTCATCCGTACATATCAGTTACTGTAGCACTACTTCAAAGGGATCGTCTTATCCCGAAAGGGATACGTCCACCCACCCAAAAGCAAATGAAGCATCTTTAATTTTTATAAGAGAATGTTTGCCCCCCAATAATTGTAGAAGCTTTCTCTATCTTGCCGGGCCGCCTACCGTGGACCTACTCTGAATGGGGCGCCAGTTCCGTCTCTTCTGCTCCGCCAGGACTGCGTTTTTCACGGCGAGAGAAAGGCGTAATGTCAAGAAAGTAAATTGATTCGTAAAGATGCCACATGAGTGACGCAGCCGCAAAGCTGTACCTTGTTAGACTACTCCTTGCACGTGGTTTAGCAATTGCCTACTACGTAGCCCATGGGCCACAGAGCATCAGGGCACATATTTATCGTCCTTGTGCTCAAAGGATCAGAACGCCGTTAACCTCCCGCTAGCTGCGAATTGAGAAAGGTTGATGCGGACCTTCCTTGCCGAAATATTATGACAACCACCTTGTCTTAGAAATTAATAAATGTTGGCATTATAGAACCGAGAACACAACGACAGTAAGGTAGGTTCGTGACGAATCTGCGGAACTGATTTCCCACTAGTGCATGTTCCGTCCTGCGAAATCGTACGCTTTTTTCCTCTTACGAAATAAGGGGTATGGCGCTGTTTCTCCTTATCGACCCACCGTGCTTAATCGCTCATTCAGCGGAGTTGTACTGGGATATTAGGCCTGCTTTCCGTCGGGGTTATTGGCGCTGAAACTGTCGCTCCCGAGCGCGTCGCACTCATTGTTGGGTGCGCGAGAAGTAAGGGCAGTATGTGGAAAAGGAATGGCCATTTTTTGGATTGGTCGCAAGTAGGTACGAAAGACAGGCATTTTTCGGGTTACTTATAAGAGTATTCTTGGGGCGCGCTGTATTACGCGTGTCCTTACCCCACCATGTCTTTGTGCCCGCGCACCCTAGCTGACGAACTTTGGCTCGACACTGTGAGCTTCTAGTGATCAGAGACTTTTAACTGCGAGTAACTAGTTCGGTGGTCAGAACGACCTGACTTGTCGTAACAAGAGCAATTGCGTAAACAGTTATATGAGTAATTATCTGTCCTATATCACTCGATGCTGCAGTGACCCGAGGAAGGTGAGTATCGACATGTCAGCTGATTAATGCACCGACTGAATTATCTTCTTCCCCATTAGATGCTTATTTTTCCCTCTCGTGTTCCGTACCCGTGCCAGAGTACGTATGAAATTACTTCGCATTCTAGAACAGGTCCACCGCGCAGCCACTGTGAGTTTATATAAATAAGCTTATTCGGCCGATTCGGGTCAACACGAGTGTGGCCTTGCTGTGCTCACAAGCCCCCACTGTAAGGACACACTATGGCCGGCTGGATGTAAACGGACTGGACCTTTATACACTGCTAGTGCTTTAAATGGGCATCAGTAACGAAGTTAACGTGAGAGGTTTCCGGTGCAAGGTGCTCGCAAGGATTCAATGGAGGACGTTTCCTCGCTTCCTTGACAATATTCATGGGGAGACAGTTCGTAGGGTCACAAGCCGAATGCCGAGGATTAGTGATCGCAGGGGTCAACACACCTCAGCTCCAAAGTCTACCGATCAGAGGGGTTACCAGTCAAGCCGACGTGTCTCGTTCTGCTATGGTAGCTATTTATATAAAGCAGATTTCACGGGCTTCAAAGACCGGCCTGTTGGTTTCAGTTCGCTGAGGGCGATGGTATCGGCGCAACACTGGATACAAAACATTCGACGTTCCGCTCTATAAACGGCCGCTGTGCGAAGTGGTCCTCGAGTCCGCCTGGTAACCGTGATATCAGCAGAACCACCGGTAGAGTATTCACTCGCCTTTACGCAGACTGTTCGAGCAGCAAGGCAATTAGGCTAATTACGTGGGAAGTTGTTTAGTGAGAAACCAGCTTGGAAAATCAGTAATAGGCCCACATCCGACGTGACGGCGCCGCCATGCAGGATGTAGGAGGGAAGCTTAGGGCATTTGCAGAACCTGCTAGTCAAGCAGTAACGTACTGCGGCTTCAACAGTCTTGCCGGATCTAGTAAGGTAGGCCCGCCGTACCGCAATGCATATTTTTCTCGTAGCGTGCATCAGCTAGCCACAGCGAAACTCGAGGCACTAGAAATGGGTAGGAGCAGAATGTGGTTACGATGAATCCTTCAGAATTATGGCAAAGGATGTCCAGAACGGTCGATGCTATAAGCCGATAAGTAGGTCGCTGGGTAACGATTATTACGTCGGGTGGTGATCCTGTGCTAAGCGCGAAGTGGGGATAGTTGGAGCCCATTCCAACGGTGCAGCCTAATCAGGCACTACACCACAAAGCGCGGGCAAAAGGGGAAGACATAAAGTCTAAGATGTGGTATGTATAGATGATCTGTACCGCTAAGCCAAGGCGGCTTTTCAGGTTAGGCAGGCCCAATCCCCGGACCGCTTCTTTCTAAGCTGGAATGGGAGCTGACAATGAATAGCGGCTGGCCCGTGATAGCAGCGGGGAAATAATAGCGAAGGTACCATAGTCTAGTACATTGGTTGGCACACTGCACGCCTTACATCTGTCCTGTAATGACTAATACGGACCGGTGGCAATATACAGGGGAAGCTTAATAGAAGTAACATTACTGACGCTTGAGAACTCTCGAGTACAATAATGATCTTTTGGCGTGCTTCGCATATATGCGTCTGTCCAGAACCTATAACCTTAGTGCCGTACTTAGAGGCCCCTGCTCACTCTATCCAAGTATTCCATAGGGATTGGCGGCAGTAACGTACATTCCGGGCAGTAGCATCTATTTCGGTGGCCCCCAACGTGGATATCAGATGACAGCATGGGGAACATCGGTAGACTTACCGTATTTTACTCGAGAACGTAATCGAACTGGTCCGGTTGTAGAACTCTGCTTCAATCAGGAGCGGCGATTCCGAAGAGAACCTGCTTAGGGGTACCGCGACAACCTTTCTAATGTAACACTTACGGATGAATGTTAGTTCAGTCCCCCGTTTCGGAATTAGAACCGTAGGGTCTATGTTGGAGCCACAACTGATTGAATAGTATAAGCATGGCCTGGCACGTGTGAGGGAGGGCCAATCGTTGAATCAGATCTTTCTAAACAGTCTCATTAATGGGTCCGAGGATTGCAATTCTATTTAGTCAATGTTAGGTTGGTTACATCTATCAGGATAACGTGGACGACTAACGTAGCTTGGGGTCCCAGGGACTATTGCCACAAGGCGTCCAGGGACCTTACAATGAACCGTCTGGGCTTCCCCAGCTTAGTACCGAAGATCATAGCAAATTCAGTTACGGTCAATTTGGGGCTCGGACGTCCGAACCCCGACTCCACTTTAATTAAACCGCGGGATTTCTCAAAGGTCTCAACCAGGCTGGTATTGAACAATAGTGGGTACATGTAAATGTCAGTAACATTAATCGTCCTAACATCAATATGACTAGATATCAACACTAGGGTTATTCCGCTCACTGCACCGCCCGAGCTGCCATGGCGTTACGGTTATATTCTGTCGCGCTCGCCCGCGGGATTGCACCCTAGGCGATGATTTTGTATGCACCAAGAGGGGTAAACGCTTTATCTCGTAAGGTACCCGAGTCTCGATGTGTACTCTAGAGTTTTGCGCGCATGCATTAACACGGACAGGCTTCCTCGAATGGATTAATTACCCTACCATAGTGAGCCATTAATCCCGTTTATCAGGCATCGTTCCGGGCCTCTGTTTTCCTACGTAGACGGTATTGCCGGCGTGTAGTAATACCCCATTCTAGTCTCCCCGTGACTTTTCCCCCTTCAGCGTGTAGGTATACCGATCCTCTACGGATGATTTTGTGACCAGAACCTCACGGCTTTCATCGGTAACGGTAGGATACTAGAGGTTCCCGCGCCGTCGGTCGCCCGTAGCATGTCTTTAGTTTTAGTTTACAGCAGAATTCACACACCCGCCGGAAGGATGAAAGCATTTCAATAATAGAAGGTATCTACCTGTAATGACTATCATATCGCAGTAGTCGTGCTCATGTTCTCATGTTCATGCATACTAAATGATCAGTCCATAGACTACGTCGGTTCGAAAGAAAAGAGCGCCACAGGGGGGAGCCCCAGACTGAGCCAGGTAAATTCGCCCTTTGTGAACAGAGAATTTCCTAGTTTGACAAGTAAATTTGGTGAGACCTTTGAGCGAACTGCTCGTTGATACATACCCTACAACTGAGTTTCGGGCGTTGGTCGTTGTCTTTCGAAACAGCACAGTCTAGGCTGACTAGTAGTCCTACTAAAGATGTAATACGGTACGATCCATCCTAAAGAATCCTGTGCAGACCTCAATGCAGCCTCTCGTGATGCACGCGGGTGACATCAGGGGCTAGTCGTTAGAGGCTGACCTTGGAAATCGTACAGGCCCTGATCAATTTATTGCTAGACTGTCTAAATGGGCTAGCGCTCTGCATGCGGTAGGGCCAGAATACACAGACTTGCAGAAATAAAAAACGGACAATTCACCAGCAGCTGAATAGGAGATTATTTCATACTGATGCCCCTCATGTCGAAAGCTGATCTAATATGGTCCATTCTGGTGCCTGGGTTCATGGTGAAGCGGGTTCTAGCGGGGTAACAATATGTGTGTGACCTCTTACAAGCGCACCAAAACATTGGCCGTGGCCTTCTTCGTGATTCCTAGCGAAATACTTATGATGACAACACAAATAATTGGCGTCGGCGGCCGTGGTCAAAGATCCTGGTAAATAACTCAATCGATTATCGGACTTAATCAAGCTTGCCCCGGGGCGTGTACACACCCATAAGTATGTGGGCTCAGACTCACAAGATCTGTTATAATCCGAACCGATGATCGCTTCTCTAAGAATTACCTCGCCGAGAGAGGAGGCCAGGAGGAAAGGTCGTTGCTCGGTTTGCTGGTGAACCGACGCCAGAATCGTTACGTATTGACGTGTTGACGATAAGATGGGCAAAGAGCACTGAGATTAGCGGGTTGTCCAGCATCGAACGTGGACCAGCTTCACTAAGCACAGGTCATTCGGCTCTAAAACTGCTCTGATTGTCAAAGGGTAGTCATTGAATAAGTGGCGGGCAAGTCAAGATTCTGCAGCATAAAGGTTCCTGCCCCCTTCGATTGCCCCCCGGGAGACGGCCACTGTAATGAGGCCGTCACCGTGCCAATGTGAGTCAGTCCCCTACAGTGCACCCGTTTCATGTACCTGTCCCGACACATGCGATTGCTGTATAACGTTAGGCGATACTGCGCGTAAATCGCGATTGATCCTGGCCACGGGCGAGCACAGGTGTTAGTCTCTTCTCATGCACTATTCGGTTGTGGTGGCCACCTTCAATTCACTTACTTCTCAGTCCTATGTTATGTGACCAAGCGATCAGGACGACTCTCCAAGAGGCACTTTTTACCTTCTCCGTGACTTATCGTCCCGAGCTGACCAACCGATTAGCATACTGCACCCAGCAAGAAGCTTCCTTCGGAAACTAACGTACTGATCGGGTTCCTTCTATGGAATCCAGTCATTCCTCTTTAGATCAACCTGCCATCACTGGCGCGTTCATGACCGAAAATACTGCACGGACGTTGAGGACTTATCAGTACCTCGCGATTTCAACTAAGTTTCTCTTCCGATTATACGCCTAAGTGCTACAGAAGCGCAAAAAGGTGCAACAAACCTATCTCTACCCCACAATAATATCCTACCTTGAGCAACGTCGGCAAAGCAGGAGGATGGTCTGTAGTAATTAAGGCACGCTTCACGTGGATCAGGTTAATGTTTTTACTAACTTGTCACATCTGGGAGCCTGGCACGTTATCTCTACTTCGTCTTAGAAGAAGGTGATGATATTTGTTCGCGGATGGACGGGCTGTTCACCGGCAAGAGTACCGGTCACATCCTTATCACAATTTCCCACTTGCCTACGGCGTACTTAGCTCTGCGCACTGTGTTTCCACTAGCCAGTGGAAGGCGTTCGTCCCCTTCCCCGCAGCGGATCTCCGCGATCGTATGCTACAAATTTGAGGTAAGAGTAGGGCAACTGCTAGCCACCTGGATGATGAATAGACATCGAAGAACTCCCAAGCTTTCCTAAAAGGCTGCCTGTGGGTTTGGCCTCGGACCGTTTGAAAGCAGATAAGTCGAATATAGCTACCTATTATGAGACTATGGCACAGCCAGATAAGCGCACGGTCTCTTGCATAGTAGCCGAAGAATATTTTACGGGGACTTAATCTCGCACCTTATAACATAGTCTTGAGGAGGCTATTGGACTTGCCCAGACCCATGGGCTCGCTTGTCCGGAACATCATTGTTATAAAGAACATGAGCGCGCCGGAGGCTTAGGATTCGGGCTCAAAGGTGGGTGCGCAGGCACCTCACCGGAAACGACCCAATGTCACGGTGGAGTGCCCTCAGGACGAAAACACTAATAGGTTTCAGTGCCGCCAGCAGCCCGCCCTGCTTAAACTCTGAACACGTCGAGGTTCATACTCCCTGGGTCCCTTATGTTTTCTGGCCACAAATATAGAACCGAATGCAGGGCACTACCGCTCCCCCCCTGTCGATACTATCAGTAGTAGTAGACCCACGTAACTGTAGTTAATTCCTAACTCGGCCTCTATACTGACAGAAATTGCCTTAACTGTCCCTCCGAACCAGACGTAGCGGGCGGTCCATACGTCTTTGGGATGGCCTTTAGAACCAGGAAGCCGAGGAAATACCGTCGGACCCCCGAAGCCCACCGACGACTCGGTCTCCATGTAGCAGATCGGAATGACTGCGGGGGGTAAAAAGCCCGGGCTTTAACGGTCTGGCGGGAAACGGAAAGAACTTGCTGCCTCTAAAACTGGAGTGGGCCCGCGTTTTATTGAACATTCTAGACTACTACCGCAGCCCAGACTCGGCCATGCGGATTCTAGCATCCCGCAATGCGAGGACTATGTTGCCAAGATGACGTGTAGCGAGCAGTACTTGTTTAAATGCGACGGTACCCAATAGCTCGTCGCGGAGTAACAAACTTAGAGGGAATAACCTACCATTTGATCTTTTTGAGATGCGACAAGCCACACTCTTACGTGTGAGTATCCAGGAGTGAGACAAAATAGCGGTCTGTCTGGCTTTCACCCTGAAGTGAATCCGGATAAGGGCATGTCTCTAATATGGTAGCCCTTCACCAATCTAAAGATGCTCTCCCCAATACTGCTGCTAGGACTAGGTCAGGAGCGAGTCTGTGGCTTCAAAAGGGTTACGGCTTATAGAGCAACTCTACCGGTTCCCGCTGGAAACGATACCGATCTGTGAAAACAAGGCAGGCTCTAAAAATTTCATGTGACAGGCTCTCTAAACGTATACCCCCTTACAGAGGACGAAATTCGAGTTCTCTTTGAGGAACAAGTATGTCACGAAAATTGCCACTAGGCGTCATTTTACGGCGCACTCTCCTCACCATGGTCCCGAGCAGTTAGTGAGAGGTCAGGGCTAGGAAGTAGGTAACTCCTCTGCGTTCTCCGACCCAATGCAGTAAAGGCATCACTGCGGGTGCAATTCCCCACGACATCTGGACCCGAATAGAGGGGTGTAACGTATTCGCTGTCTCCGACCGGGCGATGATTGACTGATGGAATGTAATTACGCTGGGGTTTATTCAAACGCTACTAGCAGGTGCTATTGATAGATACTACTTCACTGGGCCATCTACCTTCCGATAACGACGAGGCTTAGTGCTCCAGTAACTATTTCGTTAGATAGCCCTTACCGCCCGCACCGCTATTAGAATTTCGACACGGGGCCCCGATGATCACCTCGTATCCGGTGTGGAATGCTTTACACGTCAGCCAGATTGTCCCTGCGCAGTTAAGTATTTACCCTATGACCCCTCTGTACTTCCAGCTCTAACTAAGTAAACAGAGCCATAACTAGGGGAGTGCGCTGTGCATACCTATCTAATTGGTTCGCTTACATATGTTAACAATCCCTCGGCGTAGCACGAGAGCAAATTTAGAGTAGCCTCAGTAGCAGCCGCGGTGTTGTGCCTGCCCCACACAGCGGGTGCACTACCTACCTCGATATTTATGTCCGCTGACGACCGCGTGTGAAACGTCATCAGGTTAGCGAGGTCTTACTGGCATTCAGTTTTACTCCGCCACCTGCGCGTCCTGCTCCACTTTACGGGAATTTGTTGGTTCCTGCCACACTGGCTAAATCCACATTCCGTCACATGAAGGCCTTAAGACTGCTGTGGTGGGATTGAGATTTTCGTATTGATTTTTAACGTGCTTTGAGACAGGAACTATACGGGCATCAGAGCTCCGGGCGCTTCATCAGCAGCTGGTAGGAGTGGCTCTCTGAATCTAGTAGTAACACGGGGACGCTCATGTCCTCATACTATAGCTGTGATAGAGAGTCAAGAGACGCAGAGCTGCGTCCATCCCAGGGAAGTACCTGGCTTAAACTCTCATAAAATTCGTCCCAATGGTGGGAGAGAGCATCGGATGTGCCACCATATGTTGAAAGAGAGCTAAGTTAGAACGCCCACAGTGGGGATCCAGATTTCCATGCGGGCTCTCTGCAATGCCTGGCATCCGAAGCGCGACACACAAGGGATCCGCTCAGAGTATTGCCCGTTCTTAGATCAATAAGGATCGCGGCATGAATTGCCTCATTTGCTAACTCCGTGGACTATCCAAGCGAAACCCCAGGCACCGGCCAATGCGATCAGACTCCTCTCTGTCTTTCACTGGCGGTCTACGTAATTTGGGTCTTATTGCGTGCCGTACCCAATGGAGATCGCACCGCTGTGAGAATATAGTCTAACCCTCACAGTGGCAGAACAAACTATAGTTCAGCAGCCAGACTCAGCCGACATCTATTGTCGCGTAGCCGGTCAATAGAAGCAGTTAACATTCGAGAAGTACTAAGTCTCACGCGTATGCAACGGCTCCCGTGACGAGCGAATCAAAAAGCGTGGCGGCCCCGAAGATAAATTTTCTTACACCACAATTGAAAGTACCTGTCCCCCTAGTCAACTGAGGCGGATCAAATGGACATCCTCAGAATCACCGGGACGATAACTATACAACTTATCAATTTATTAATCCTTGAGTGCTCGGGGACAAGTGTCACATAAGAGTTGGATGCGTGTGCACAGTGTTTTAGAACTACTCGCTTGGCCATGTGTCGCACGACTGCAGCAGCGCGAGATTCTTTTAAGCAATATGCAACCTGATTTTAGCCGCTGTGGCTTATTGGAGAGTACTCTACTTACAAATGACATATATGTCCTCGCTAAGGCGCGTGCATAGGGGCTCGTTGAACTGCCGGAGGCCGTATCCTTCACTACTTCCAGCAAAACTATGCGCGATGCACAACTAGCGAATTTTGGACCGTGGGGTACACTCATGGGTTTGCTCGGCAAAGGATGCGTTAGATAGACTCACACCTCCACGATGGTGCTGACAAAGGTTAATCATGACATACTAAGGACAGGAATATTTTCATTGTCAACGGCGGTAGGAGTAGTTTAATTATCATCTATTACTGGCCCGAAACAAACGACTCGCAGGCATCTGAGCGGGTTGCCTAAGACTAGCCGCTCGGTGCATTAGCTCTATCTGGTGTGGACAAGCGCTATCCAGTACCCCGACTGCGCTTCAACACGCGTACGACTCAATTAATTGCGTGCGGCGTTTCCTACGTTTTTAAGAATATCTCGACGAAACCAGAGATCCTTTTTACGCTGTGACCTTTGCTGTATTCCCGGCTGTTGATGGACGGCATGGATAGAGTTACGTTCAAAAGACGCACAGACGCCCCAACGACATCTATCGGGAAACCGACCACCGGGCAGCGGTGTCCATCGCGATCCTTCCTGCGTAAATAACATTTGTATTAGTTCAGAGACTGCCTGCTGGCGACGATTCCGCGGTGGATATATCACCCACTTGCAGGAGTCCCCTGCGGCCTCTTTCGATAACGGTTAGCGACTTACCGGGTAGGCGGAAGATAGTTATTGTACAGAACGTCCTATTGGAAGAGCTTTGCCCGTTCTTGGGGTTGGTATGGTAACCCCTGTTAAAGGCAGCCTTCCATTTTCAGATGCGCTCAGTTGCTGTTCCTTTCTTTGTAGATTCGATTTCTGCGCAGCACTGCCTGTAATTCTTTTTATCGCTATCTTCACTTGGAGTCACAGGTTACCTTGTGCCTTTGCGCTCTGGGACTCGGCCAGATTTACACCTTTCGTGGGAACTGATCCTAGTTCTCCCGGTAGTTTAAAAGGAACCGGCTCGTGTAAATCCGGGGATGATCCTGTACTCGCAACATGTTTTGTGCCCGTCCCCGGTGACGTCAAGAGCATAGAAGCACCACTAGGCGTGGTCGCTATTTCATTTAGCTTGGCTTCACTGGAACACTTCGGGGTGGCATCCCTGGCTCTGTGGTTTATGGGAATGAGGTCTCGAGGTTGAGAGAGGTACTCCCACTCATCGTCGAGGTTATGTACTAAGATGCATATGGTATGTGCGGGACACAAAGGACCATAAACAGAGAGTTCTGGCATATGTACAAGTAGCAGGCGTCCGAATTGTTACTTTTAATAGGCTCGCCTTTGCGACCAATGACAGGCATGTGGCGAATTTTTACCGTTGAACTTCAAGCGTAAGTTAATCAGGTGGGTCACTCTCATGATAACGGGCGGCTCAGAGCCCAGGCCAGGGGCGGGATGTCGCGTGTACAAGTCTAAGGAAGCTTCCGATCCTGCCTAAGCCTGGGAATTGTGGAAATACCGCGCATGTTGGCTCGCAAAATGAGCCAGAACGGTTTACGAAATTGGATTTAGTAACAACCGGCTGGTGCAACCCTGGTTTTCGGCTCTTACCATACTTCTTAAGTGTCATGTATAGACGCGATCCTCGAAGACTCACCACTGTCCAAGGCCCCCGAGCGCTCGTTGATCTGCGACCCCCTCTGCATCGAATGATCTGTATTCGTAGGACATGGGTAGTATTTAAAAACAATGCCAGAGCATGCGGAGCGAACATGACTCCCAGTCGTTACACTCGAATAATTAGCCATGGCCTGTCATTCCTTATCGCCTCATGCCCGTGGCCTGATAAGGGAAGTTGAAGTGGCTAGGGTGTATCGTTAGGTCTAGAGCTGTAACTAACCCAGGGGCCAAGATACTAGTAGATTGTTAATAAACTTGGGGGTAACGTCAGGACAGATACGTCAAATAAGCTGTCAATCACTTGACTCCTTAATCTTCGACGCTGACATGGGGTGCTTTCCCCCGGTTGACAATTGACAAGGCATCTACGTGATTAAGCATCAGCGTTTTAACGAACCCCGGGGCGATCTCACATAATAAATTTAGCTTGGTGAACAAACCATGCATCAATAATAGCAGCTGTGCAGAACGTTTGGCAATCGATGCGAAGGTTCGCAGTAGAGCTCCATTACATACGGACAAGGTTCAGGGAGCCCCCCACTTCATCAGAGATAGGCGTTTATTAGTGTTTCTCGTGCTTCCGTTGGACTATAGTATGCACGCGTGCTCATGTAGTTTTGGTGTCACGCGTGATAACCTTATTAAGAACTAAAGCCATACAGGGCTCTACACAAGAAACGCATCATGAGCATTGTACTGCACTATTATCCTCATCAAATGATAGTACTAGCCGCGGGGTGCCAGCTTTACTCGAAATGACAATCACAAGGGCAGAGTCCAAGCTACTCTGCTGGCCCGTTAACTTAGCAACCGTCGGCGTATAGTTTAGCGTGTCTCCCTGAGGGGCACGCCAGGAACCTCTCCCGCTACAACCGTAGGCCTACTATGCCAAATTCTAAGTGAAGCTAATCACTGTTAGTTTTGAGCAGTTGCATGGTTTGACCCTAGGGTCCCCATACCTTACTGTTTTTCCACAATTTCATTCAAGGTGCACCACGGTTAGCGATCAGAAATCAAGTAGTGCGTAAAGAGCCACGCTATAAAGCTTCTGATGTGGGCCAAAATGAGTAAAACCTTACTGTCCTCTGTTTAGATACTAGCCTGATGGCACTATATGGAAGGTGGGACGAGCTGTCTCTACAGAACGATCTGAGTGACTTGTCTATTTCAGGCGGGTTCCACTACATCCTTTGTTAGTACAAATAAGCACAAAGCCGCCTCACTACGGCGGGCTGCCTAACTCGGCACATAACTAGTTAGGCCCTGATCCTGACCGGTATGTCAGCAGCGCCAATTGCTTACCTTGTCTGCAACTAAGCTGGCCGATGCTCAAGAATGAATAAGAATAATGTTTGTCGAGCCATGTCAAATTAGATCGAGATCATGACAGTCAGTTCCCGAGCAGCCATACATTCCGTAAAATGTAATGCCGTTTCCCTGTCATGTTATAACCAAACAAGTGACGATGCTAAACCTTGTCACACCTATCGAAGAAGTTCTTGCGACCACGCCTTCGGGAGAGAGAGTAAAGCGGAGGAGGACACCATTGTCCCGGTCATGGGTCCAGCAATCAGACTGCTTTACAGTTTCATTCACACTGCTAGCGGGAACCCCGGAAAAAAGTATTGTTATGTCGCGTATTGGAAAGTGAGCACTTATGAGCAAGGAACCGCGCGCCCAACACTAGCCCGCCTCCCAGGCTGTTCACAAAAGGTTAATTGCCCCCTATTTCTGTCGATACGTCGTTATTTCTTAGCTTTCTTTAGTTACCCTTATTATAAGGCGGGCAGATCGATTAAGGGTGATGCGTCAAGCGGTATAGCCGGTCACGGGCGGGTCAATGTAGGGGCATAACAAGCGGAGCCGACATGCGGCCACTCGGTTTCCTTTTTTGGAAAGAAACACTAGTGAAACTTTTAAATAGGGATAGACCCCGCTTGGTTCGGGCCATAGTTTTTAATAAAGCAGCTGGCCTGCCGGCCGGACTATCAGTAAGTGGTTCCCGACCAGTCGGGGATTGAAAGTCAGTCCCTGGCTGACTCCCATCAGGCTCCCTACTAGCACACGTACATAGAAGACCGCCACCCCATGTTTACCGGGACCAATGCAAACGTATTCGTTAGGCCGCTCCGTTAATTTAAACCAGGAGGAGGTGGGTCGCACTATTGGAACAAACACCTTCATCCATGACGTTGGTCAGGAATAACATTCTACGACAATGTCTGGTGACTCATCAGTAAAAAGGACACATGTCAGTCAACCCCTAGGCACACGTCTGGTAGTTTCGTTCGCAATTCCTCTGGCACCGGCCAAAAGGGCGTACGCCCCGGCAATTGCTTCTTTCCGTCTCGCGTTCTGTACGTTGACTTCAACGACATGAAGGCGACTTCGAGACTTAACTGGTTGCACGTATCTTTCAATTGTCGTTAGTGGGCGCAGTGGAGGTAAGAAACTTCTGTTGGTTGCTTTCGTTGAACGGGTATCTACATAGCAGATGATCGTGACCGTCGGTAACTCGGAGGGAGGAAGTGATTGCCAATGCGATCAACAGTGTTCCCTATGGGGGATTTGTACCAGTCCTAAGATTCCAAGATTGAGCGCACAGAACGAGCGCAATGAGCAAACGATGTCACTCGTCCACTGCCGCTTGCGGTGACTAAGTTCCCTCCGTCAATATACGAGTGGCTGTTTCTTAGGATGAACTGCGGGCGCAAGCTTCGGTCGATTGCGCGAGGGCTGATTGTAGAAAGCTTCGATCATTTGGCCCGGGAGAGACTCAGGGTCTCCTCGAACATGCCGCGCTAGGTAACACGGGAAGGCGTCGCCACCGCCATTTATTGACTCGTAGGCGTGGTCACTCGCAGTCAATCCCACCATGTGGTAGTAGATCTGGCGCTGCGGCTTCCTGGCCAGTATCTTCCAACATTACAAGAATTCCTACGATATCTTTCACCTCATGCCCAAATTATGTATCGCCAGCCGGCTACATGCTTTTGTGCTTGCCTTTACACAGGCGTTCTGGCCAAGACAAGCTCAGGGACTTTTTAGGTGTTAGAACCATCTCTACACTTGGTAGAGGCGTCCTGCCTCGCTAGCGGTATCAGCTCTCTGTATGCACTGGTCGGCAACTCATGTATAACGGCTATAAAGAACCAAGACTGCCCGTTTTAACACTATATGTTTAAAAACCACGTGCAGAGGGATAACAAATTTTCGCGGTGCGGGATAGAGGTCCCATCGTGGGAGCTTTGGATAACAACTTGCGTTCCTGCCAGGATGTTCACCACCAAGTTGTGGCTCTGGGCCCTTATGACCAGACTCGTATTCTACGGTCACAGTGCGAAGAGAATGATCGGCGACCCCGGCCAAGTGATACAATAGAGCTTAGATAACGCTAGGTTTCTTTCTCGACGGCACCCATCTAAAAGTATTGTCCCAGGGCTGCGTACGTCATTAGTTCATATTGGGGTTTGAATTAATTTGGAAATCCCTCGCGCTAACGCGGCCGCCGTGTACGAAGGTTTTACGATTCGCCAAGAGTTCACTAATGCTCACGTCAGCCCCCTCCTGCGTTAAGCCGGACGTAATAGAACGCTTTAGCGCCCAAATGATTCCCTAGAAGATGTTCGTTTGTTTAATGGAGCGTGGAACTGCGTGAAAAAATCAGCCGCTGACGGGGAATCCTAATACAGTGGTGAGGGATGGCATTCGAACTTTCGGTTTTGACATCAACCAACCCCTACTAGCTCTTCGAAGTCGAATGTAATAAGAACCCTGGTTCTAGTCACCACTCGGACGCAGCGGGAGGGAAGCACGGAAATATCTCAGACTAAAACTCAAGCATGATTTGTGGTCTTGCCCGGGGGTTAGCATAAGACTAATGCCTCTAACTCGCAACGATTGTCTCTACAAAATCAAAGTTTCCCGCGATGAAAATCTAGTAGCTAAGTCGCTGTGGCGAATATGCCCATCTTCATTATCGTCTCTGCTACACTCGAGGCGCAAGAAGCTACTTGGAATTTCGGGTTCAGCGCACTTAAGTACTTTGTCGAAAACCTCCCACTCCTACCGGGTAAGGAACTTGGCACGCCTATCCACTCCACCTTTCCACTAGGTGCTCCAGGAGATTATGATGCGGTCGATAACAGTGTTCGCAAGTCAAAGTTTTGGACCTGCAATTGCAAGTCGTCCTACTCCATGCGTGATTAGGTATCGTTTCAACCCTCAGACCAACGAGGGGCGGATTACTTGGCGGGTCGTAGGGACATCGATTTCGTGTTCGTGATGACCGACTTGGTGTCGACTATACTGGCTGTTACGGCAGGTCCAGAAGCGGGATCGTTGGAGTCCTTCGAGCGCCCGTACCACAGATTGGGTAACCGTCCTTGCGGCGCTCGTAACTGGCATCCCCGCCTCCTCCAGCCTTCATCACACGTCTATGCTTTCCATTTTTACGTAGTGCCAACCTAACTGCATCGTGTGCGCCGAATTACCTCACTTTAAAGAAACGTTCCTCTCAGTCGTGTAGCGAGCTGTTCACTACCGTAAGATCGAAGGCTCTCTTCGACTCCGGACAGGCGGAGTACTAGAGTGATCCAAGGCGATGAATGGGAGCCCATCACACTGTTCTATAAGCAGTCCCTTAGACATAGTAACTTCTGCCCTGGCGCCCCAAGGGGGCGTCAGCGGCGCACTGAACATGTTATGTATCGTCCGCCTACAATAATCTAAGTATGTAGACGTCGTTGACCACATATAGAGGTTAACCACCGGTTGGACTTTTACGTGCACTTTACATTCATGAAAAATCTCCAACAATGGCTTGCTTTTACAACTCCTTGGGTGCGTAATACCAACCTATACTAGGGGCGTGTTGGTCGGCGCCGATAAGGCGAAGTGGAGCCTGCACGACCATGTACTTTCAAAGGGTCTCTCGCGTACAGACCACCTTCCAAAGTGGCAGCATGCAAGAGATGGCTTCAATCGTTATCTCAACATTCTATATTGAAGTCCCTAACACAGCGTCAGAATCTGTGTTACCGAGCAATGTGTGTCATTCCTCCTCATATTGAGCGGCTTTGGGCCCAGGACTCACCCGCATTCAGACCAATTTGAGAGGGGATCCTTATGATCTTGTTGAGTTTCGCGCTATACGTCGTCAATTTAAGCGATAAGATTCTAGTGCTAAGACGGATCTCATGGGCTTGGCTTGCATCATAGTGAAGCCGCCATACTCCACGTTTAACCAAGTCGGCGATCATAGCTATAAGCTGCTAAAGTCCGCACACAGCATCCATCGCCTCTGACAGACAGGTAATGTTCGAAGTCACTTGTACATCATAGGACGACTCGCGCTCGTGTACCAACCAAAAATCCAGTACCAACCATACTACACTAAATTGCGGCGTCTCCTCAACGCCGGGTATCCTAACACACGACCTCGTTGCCCATTTAGGTGGGACGCAGTCCGTCATAAGCGAGCTCAATTAGGAGGTAAGGGGAGCTGTTGTGCGCCCGATAAGTTGCAATACTCATCGGTGGATGGAGGTTGTGAGCGGGAGTTCCCTATCGCCTGGACTCGCGTATTTCCTGCCTCAGACAGAAAGGCACACCAGAAAAGATGGGTTGTTTATCGTCGCCTAAAACGCATTATCCCCCGTTTGCTTTCGACCCCATTTAGGCGCGGACAAAACAAAATGATGTCACTCTAAAGCCGTCGCACCACGCAGTAACTCCCTAAAACTGATTTACAGGGGCTTACTTCCCCTGCATTACGCCCATGCTCGTGGTAGGTGGCAGGGGTGGACCAACAATCGGGCATGATATATGGACAAGTCAAAGGCGGGCTTTGGACATAGGGAGAACTATAGCTAATGTCGTTATGACTAAAAACTGTAACTCCTAAAATTCTAGGATAATGTCACTTTTGGTGAGTCGGCGTACAAGAGCGGCCACGTATTTACGTAATTAAAAAGTGACTAAAAAACCAAGCGACGCATTCGCTCACGATTGTTCTCCGAGGGCACGCATTGAATTTGTCGAATGCCTAGTGCGAAAAAGCAGCGATAAATAAATCGGGAATTATACACTCCGCAGCTCGGGAAACTCTAATGCACATTCTAATTTCTGCCCGAATTATCAAGGCTGGACTGGCGGGCCGTATTTTCATTGACCTTGTCTGCGGCCGAAGCACTGAATCCGTGGCTAAGATTAGTCTCGTAGGGTATGAGAATTACGGATTGATTGGGTAGATCTTACGACTGTACTTGCAGGCGCGCAGGAGGTCCTGATGAATTTCAGTGCTATACAAGCCATGATATATGGGTGTACGAAAGGCTAAGATCCACCTGTCGCTGGTCATCGAGTTGAATCTGGGCAAAGTATGCGCTGATTCCCCGATAAATTACAACGACAATACTGTGGTAGGTGATAGGCCTATACAGTGGCAACGAACTGCAACTATAGTGGGTTTAGTCCCACCTTACCGCATCAACCCCTCCGAGTGCTCGCTACAGTTGCGTATAGGCACACCACCACCATATTTGTCAGCCTAAAGTGACGGAGCGAAAGGTACGGCACTGGGCCTAACCAGCAACCTCGTTAACCTTGACCGGACACCGAGGCAAGGAGTAAAAAATACTCTCATTGTAAGATTGCCATTCCCTCCGAATCTCCCTTGCGGCTGCGTCAACGCAACTTCAACGAATAAGGCGCAAACATTATCTTACCCCAGCCTCTTCCGTAAAGTCCTTGCTTGCCCAACAAGTCCTCTCTACGGCCTAGAGGAGTGCAGACTCCCAGTCCGCTACGATGTCACGCACGCAACCTATCGACACGCCAGTGTGTCAAGCACTAAACTCAGCCGTGCCTGACTTGTATTCGATATGAACTTCATTGCTGTAGATAAAGTCGTACGATACTATTCTCTTCTAACTGCCCGTATGAGGAGTAATTCCGAGACCGAGTGGTCTTCCAGACCCCTGGGGCGATTACAGTATTGCTTGTGATCAGGTGTCCCAGACCTTATACTTTTTTAACAAGAATCGAGGCGCTAGCGTCCAGACACCGCAGTGACGTCGAACCTCCCGAATGTGCTGGGGCCTGCACAGTCCGTCAGCTGGAGTACGTATTCTGGCCAAATGCTGGATTCGCTGCCCAGAGGGCACACAGCCGACCTTCCCTTGTGAATTATAATGGTGTCGAGCACAGGTGAATCAGAGGTCTTCGCTTGAGGGACAAATAGGCAGACACATCGCGGACCATGAGTCTGGCCTTCTCGGCAAGATCACATGTTAAACGAAAATTAGGGTAATACGGGCCGTCCATTACTCCGCGAGTGACTACCACTTTCTGCCGCACCATTGTGCAACGCATATATCGTTGTAGATGAAGACATAGACCGCGCACTCGTGAGGTACAAAAGATGGTCTTCCAATCGAACTAAGCCTTGTTATTTGGGAATTCGAGGCGTAGAATATCATAAACCGATCACACATGCCAGGTCTCTAGATACTTATTTGGAATATACCTGAACACGCGAGAATCTCTGAAGAAGCATACCGCGGTTTTCGGGCTGACCGGGCTTATTCTGTACTCCATATTTATGGTGCCGCGGTTACTGGGTAGTTCCATGTCTGCTCGAAAGCGAGTTATAGTTGGTATTACAGCTACCTACAGATTAAGCTTTACGTGGCATTCCGAAAAGTTGCGAATAGGTTACGGCCCATGGCGTTATCACGCAGTTTTTCCTCTTAACTAAATCGTACATGGTATAATGTCCGATACTGATACAGAGGATACGGTACTAATGGTAGTGTCATTTTATACTACTATTCTGGTTTGTCGTATTAATACCTTCGGTCTTGGTCTCGCAACCAACACGGTCTGAGAAATGTC
>NW_024705276.1:0-30260 GCF_018977255.1 Callorhinchus milii | reverse complement strand
TGTGTCGGGGCATGGGGTGTTGATATGATTCTGCCCTTGGCCTCCACATTCTGTGATTCTCCTGAATGTTCGGCTTTGTGCCGCTCTCATTCTCGTGCCAACCTCTCTCTGGTTTATTTTGCCACGGGTGCGTGCGTTTTTGCTCCTCCCTGCATCGTGGGACTGCTCGGTGATTTTTATTTCTCTCTGAGAGGCTGGGTTCCTTATCCCTCTCCCTGTGTTCTGGATCCGAATTATGACTCTTAGCTCTGTATAACCATGCCATGTACGCCTTGCTCTCTATGCGGCGTAAGGATGCGGTTTCTGGATTCAAAACCATTCTCACCCTTTCTGTAATCTCTGGGCTCAAGGATTCAAAAAACATAATTTTGAACATTTTATCTCCTTCGTGGTATTGTTTCACATCGCCTGCATAATACGCTCTTTTAAATTGTAAAAGGTAGTCACGTGGGTCTTGGTCCATGCCCTGGGTCATCGATTTTACAGCATAAAACCCCTCAGTGAGTGTCGAATATTCTCCAAACTTCCGAATCACTGCCAGGCTCAGTTGTTTAAAATCATTTCTAACCTTGTGTGGTAGTGAATTTACCCATGGGATAGATTCTTTATGTAAGGTCCGTTTCAACAAACTCGCTTTTTCATCCCGTCTCCTCAGCCCTCTAATCATTGCCTCCTCTTCTACTGTTGCGATATGTGTGTGCATATTCATAGACTTATTGTGTGGATCAAAATCGGGAATTCTGACTAGAGCCTTGTCCATCAATTTAAGGGTTTTACTGGTGAATAGGTATTCCGAAAGTTGATTGCCGACAGCGTCATCATCAAACAAGTTATCATCAGGCAATCTGTCACTTTGATCTGTATTGTGTCGGGCGTGATTAAGCGGTGTGCATTTTCTGTGTGCGCGCCCAGTGCCGTGTCGCTCGTGTTGCCATTTCCCTTCAGTTTTTGCCTCTGCCCTTAGTGTACCATGTCCTGGCGATTTTACTTTAACTTTTGTGCGATCAATCCCTGGACTCTGTCCACGTACCCAAGAGTGTGATTTATTGTTACTTCCATATTTATTCTGTGGATCAACGTCTGTGAGTTTCGCTGGTGTTGCGAGCCCTGATTTCTCCTCCCTTACGATGGTGTGAGGACATTTTTCCTCGTTTATTAGAGACGATTTCTCTCCCGTTTCCTTTCCAAATTTTTCCTCATTCCACAATCCCTGTCTGTATGCCTGTGTGAGAAGGTATGAGTCCTGTCCTGCCTTCTCTGCAGTTTTTGCATCGTGTTCGCCTTCGTTACATTTTATCCAGTCAATTAGTTTCCCCGAGGTGTGTTCGTGTTATCGATACAGCTCCCTTCCCATATGTCTCTCTGACTGTACTGCTTTGTAACAGATTGGTCGGTACGCTTTAATACGAGCTCCCAGATTCCCGTAACCCATTCAAAAATTATTCTTAATCCTAGCATCTTAAGTATGGCAAGAGTTACTTTGACATTTCCTTTCAGAGTGCATATAAAACAGTTATCTCACAGAGTGTGGTCAGTTTGACTCGACGAGTCTGTTATTTTCCGATTCAGTGTGCGTACCTCTAACACCATTTATCACAGGATGCAATTGGTTCGATGCGATATTATCTTAATTCCACTGTCTCTGTTTCAACCTGCTATTCTGGGTTTTAACCTTAGAGGGCGTTTTTTTTTGTTTTATGCCCGTTTACAATTACCATGCAATGTTCGATCCCGATATTCTGGTTAACACGAAGTGATTCATTCCATCATCCATGCAAAACACTGTCTGCGAGAGATCCCGGTCGAGCCACCCAGTATGTTGTATGTGTTGGGATTATGAAATTTTGATGAAAATAATAAAAATTAATAATTTTCCGAAAATTGCGCAAATCGCATTAATTATGATAGTGTGTGTATTAATATGCATAAATTATGATAATGTGTGTAATTATATGCATAAATTGTGATAATCACGGAGATAATCGTAGTAATTTATGCGGATGCTTGCGATTATGTTACTGTGTGCAGTTATGATAATTAGGCTTGGTTTCGTTTATCCAGGGTTATATCAATCAGGATAACACGATTATCGTCGATTAAACATTTGCTGATTATCTTAGTGTGTTATGTTATTTTTAGGTCTCCAGGTTCAGATCTCATCACAGGATACAGTTATCAAGAATAAGATAGTTTTGCATGGACTTGGAAAGAAGCACTCGAACAGTTGGTGTTAAGCAATTTTAATTCTAAACAAGCACATGACACTCTCTTATGCGAAAGCAGGTATACGTCAGTAAATTCATGGGCAAAATTATGCAATTAACGAAATTGAATGACTAAAAATACTTCTTCATTGGCGAAATTATGCAGTTAACGAAAATGAATGACTAAAACATTTCTTATTCATGTAACTCGACGGCAGCAACTGCTTTGCACGTTCAGTTGATATTGAACGCACCACCTCGAAATGGCAACCCTTTTTGAAACGCAAAGATCACTTTTTGAAAGTCTTATTCGTATGCGTGCTGTGTGTGCGTTGTCCCCTCGTAATATTAATTGTGTCGTTAGCTTGTGTGGTGTAGGAGGATACAAACAGCGGCCAGGTGTTCCTCTCGATTGGGCGTGGCCGCCGCAAGCTCCTGCTGCTCCCTCGCTCGGACGCGTCTCTGCTTGTGCGCTCTCTTTTTC
Source organism: Callorhinchus milii (assembly GCF_018977255.1). Classification (NCBI taxonomy): domain Eukaryota; kingdom Metazoa; phylum Chordata; class Chondrichthyes; order Chimaeriformes; family Callorhinchidae; genus Callorhinchus; species Callorhinchus milii. The sequence goes on along the minus strand of NW_024705276.1, from coordinate 27,572 downwards.
TCCACTGCTGGATGACGAGTTGGCACGACGCTCGGTGACGCCCGGTGACGTCCGAGTCGTGCTGCTCTTGCGCTCTCTCTCCCTCTGCTGGATGACGAGTTGGCACGACGCTCGGTGACGCCCGGTGACGTCCGAGTCGTGCTGCTCTTGCGCTCTCTCTCTCTCCACAGCCGTTTGACCATGCTTTCTCCACTGCTTCGCGCTCTCTGCTTTGCACGCTTGGTCGACGCTTGGCGATCTCCGCCCTTTTACAGGTTGATTGCTTGTCGTCACTCGTCACTCTCTCTGCTCCGTGCTTCCCTTGTTCGTGCAGCTGCCAGCTTCACTCGCACTTAACTTCGTTCTGCGAGAAGCGACACCGGCTATCGGCATCGGTGTTTCGTTTCCTCACGACGCTCCGCCAGCCGGAGCACGGCTGAAACCCAGCCCCGACCCAGGTTGAACTCAGACTTCTGTGACTCGAACGACTCCTCCTCGTTCCATCACTTCTCGAGGCACAACCGCCCCAACTCTCTTGCGAGCCCCGTCGCAACGCTGCGTCGCAAGCCGAGTTGCGAGACTGAGCGCGACTTGGACAGATTGCTCTCAGGCGGTCACTCTCTGACCCCTCGTCGTCCCATCTCTCCTCGAGGCACGATCTGCCCCAACTCTCTTGCGAGCCCCATCGCAACGCTGCGTCGCACGCCGAGTTGCGAGACTGAGCACGACTCAACCCAGACTGCTCGTTCGCTGTGTGCCTGTGCCTAACTCAAAACGTGACTCCCTCTTCTCTCTCCGCGTCTCTTGCGAGAGAAAATAAACAGAAAAAAAACCAGATGTTCTCGAATGTCAGCACAAACCCCCCCCCCCCTTTGTGACCTTTCTGCTCCCTTCTTGCTTACCCTGGGTGGGTCATTCTGAGGTCAGACCCCGCTGGAAGACAAAGGTGGTCGAGGAGATGTTTGCAATACATTTATGTGGTCCTGTGTGTTACATTTATTCTTGAATTATATTTTATGAGTTCCTTCGGTCTTAGTATCCTGGTTATCATTCGTCTATGTTTAATGAATATTCGTAATGCTCCTCGTCACATTATTATTTTGGGGCTTCGCCCAGTTTAGTTCTCCAGAGATTGGTGTTTATTCCGAGTTATATTTTAATGTCCTGAGGTTAAATGTAACTATGTTTCCACTTAAGCTTTCTGGAATTCGTACTCTTTAGTTTTTTTGGAAGGTTGTGTAGGTAGGAAACATATAATAATAGTAAAAATATTGTTTGTTGGTTAATTATCTTTGTTAAGTTTCTACTTTTCGGTGAGGAAAACGTTAAGAAAACGCGAAGTTTCAACCGTTATTTACTCTGCACCTTATCTGTACATCTCCAGATGTCTTGGGAGGTTTAGTCCATACATCTTTTTGTCCGTCTGGATGTCTATGACCTCTTTGTGACCGAATTCCCATCATTTCAACCGCCCTCCATGTCTCATGGACTCCCGGTGTGCCCGTGAGGAGAAGTGAGCCGTCCTCATTATTAAAAAAAATATATATATAGATATAATAAAAACAAAAAATGTTTTTTCTTAATTATTCTTAATATTAATAACGGAAAACAGGGCATAGATACAACAGCGGACCGAAACCGGCATGATACCAGGTACCCCTAAGGCCGTTCTGCGTCAGCCGCACGAATCAGCTGGTCGGGATCGATCTACAGGGGCCATTCCCGCGATCCCATCGAGGCAACCGGTATATCCTAGTCGCAGTAGAGTATTTCACCCGCTACCCCGTGGCAGTGGCCATCCCTGATAAAACGGCCTTGGTGGTGGCCCGGGCATTCGTGGAACATTACGTACTTATGCACGGGATCCCAGAACGAGTCCTCACCGACCAGGGTAGCGAGTTCGAGGCCGAGCTGTTCCAGGCACTGTGCCAAGAATTCGGAATCCAGAAGGACCGAACCACAGCGTACCATCCCCAAGCGAACGGTATGGTAGAACGCATGAATCAGACCCTAGCGGGGAAACTCAAACGTATGGCGGCCGCAAATCAACGGGATTGGGACGAACACCTCCCCTACGCCCTTTTCGCCTACGCCACCACCGTACACACGTCGACGGGACAAACCCCGTTTTTAATGATGTTCGGCCGTGAGTCTCGTTTACCCGCAGATTTGCTATTCGGCGTCCCTTCCCCCCAGCCGGAAGCCGCCCCGTGGAACACCTGTTGGAGACCCTGCGAGAAGCCCGAGGCCGAGCATACCCGCAAGGGGAAGGCGCGCATCGGCGGCAGGAACAGGGCACCCGACCCCGCATGGAACCCCCCTTATTCCTGACAGGTGCTAAGGTGTGGCTCCACACCCCTCGAGTCGGGGCCGGGCAGGTGGGGAAACTGACGACCTACTGGCGAGTACCCTGGACCGTGGTGCGGCAGATCTCCCCCTGGACGGTACTAATTTATGGCGGGGAGAGGGGTCGAGAGACGGTGGTCAACGTCCGCCGCTTAAAACCGTGGAAAGCGGCCCCGGCGAGAGAGAACCCCGTCACCCGAAGGCCCCGAAATCCCGGAGTACCCGCACCCCTCGTGTTGGGGGGCCTCGCACACTACATGGGACCCGCCGGGCCCCCAAGACGCCCCGATCCAGTCCGGAGACGGCGCGGACGACGGGCCCTAAACCCTTCCGCTGCTGAGTTTGTGCCTCAGCCCACAGGTGCCGGAGGACGGGGAGAGCCGCTGGAGTGGAGGAGGAGGCCGCCGCAGGAGCTACAGAGGACGGAACCACCCGCCCCGAGGCCAGCCACCAGGTCCGGACGGATCCCCCGGACCCCGCAACGTTTCCTCGTGGGCGCGGCCCAAGCGAGGTGCTCCAGTCAACCCGGGACGGGGACTGGCACCTCGGGGGGCTATGTGATGCCGCCGCCACGAAGCTGTTCGGCAGGCGCCCCATCCCCGACCTCACCACCACCAAGCAACGGAGCCAACCCCTCGTCCCCCTCACCTCACCTCACATGAACACACCCGCACGCATTTTCCCCCACCCATAGAGCTGGAAGGGGAGATCACCTGATCGACCGGTTTTTATCCGAGAAACCCTTATCGGGATTAACTCTCACGGTTTCCGGCGATCAGAAAATTGGACGACCTCCCCCGACGCTACGTTGCGCCGCGGCGCTGCGACCGACCTTAATATGGTATGGTTGCAGCGTGGGGCATTCGGCCACCGCGGTTGAGGCGCATTCCCCCCACACACACCCCCACAGGTCGACGAGACAGACAGATGAGAGACGGGGCGGCGTAGTTTAGGGTGCGCAATTGATAGGGCAGGTGGTGGGGACATGCGGAAGCTCCGCGCTTAACTTCAGCAGCGGGCCGTGGTGATGGACGCCGCTGCATGGTGCGAAGGAGCACAGCGCCATGCAAGAGAAAGGGATAAATTAGAATTTACGCCGCACATTGATTAGCATGTCAAAGGCGCCCGGAACCGCCGTGCGCGTGCAAGCTGGCGCGAGCCCATTGTTAGGGAAGGGCTGAGGGACGCCATCCCGCTCGGAGCCGCATCCCTTTGATGTAGGGAGGATAAAAAGGGGGCACAAACGAGAAATCGCTCTCTTCTCTCCAGCGCCAGGCGACAGGACGCTCTCCAGTCCAGCGACCCGAACGTCCGTGAGACGCATCGAGGCACGCTGCGAGTACGGGATCAACGAACCGCCGTGGGCATCTAACAGGGAGTAAGAAGGTGAAGTAGGATCATAGCCGATAGATAGAGAATAGATTCAGGGGTGGTAGAATAGGCCAGCCTCGTCGACTCATACTGATCTAGCATCAATTCGCAGGTAGCAAATAATAAAGCATTAATAGCGAAGCGTGGCCTCGTGTGATCTCGTGAGCGGTGTGAACGCGTGTACTGCGGCTGCTCGCCTCGTGGGAGCGCTGCGCAGAGTGGCGCGAGAGTGGGTGTCGCGTGTGGAGCTGTGTGTGTGCATGTGCGTTCGCTCCGTGCGGGTTGCAGGTGCGCGATTAGGCAAGGGAGGTATCGTGGTAGTGTAAAGCGGGCATAATACTACTCGGTATCTAACCATGCCTACGACGCGGACCCGCGGTGGAGGGGAATCCTCGAGCGACGGCTCCCACACCATGGGTGAGGAACCCAGCAGCGGTTCGCTTAGCAGCGGGGGGGCGAGTGATGATGTTAGCCCGGCCGTAAGCATTATCGAGGGAGGGATCTCGGGGACTAGCGACCCCCACATAAGTCCTGATGATCCGCATCAGTTTCCTCCAGGAACGTAATAAACTGACCGTGCTGAAGTCCCCTTGCTCGTATAAAGTTCACAAGTTTTACGACTGAATTCACGACATGATTAAGCTGCAATACACACTTACATAGGGATTCCTGATGGATGATGCAGTGAAGGAAAATAAGATCCTGGACTGGGTTTTCCTCTTTCACTTTATCCTGGATTCTTTCCAGCAGCCCAACATTTTTTCCAGTTAAATTTGGCGATCCATCCGTTGTGACATTGACAAGTTTACTCCGAGGTAGCGTCATTTTTTTCGATGACAGCAGATACCTGGTTATACAAGTCCTCTCCCTGCATTGTTCCTTTTAGGGACTCCATGGTCAAAAACTCCTTTGTTATTGCAAAACTGTCAATGCCTCGGATAAAAATGAGGAGCTGAGCAGTGTATTTTACGTCCGTACTTTCATCCAGTGCTAGTGAATATAATTCAAAGGAATCAGACTTTTTGTTTAATTGACACGGCGAGTCACAGTCCTGCGAGATAAACTGACTTATTCAAATTAGCTTTTGATCTCCGGACACAAGATGTCTGCTGTCTGTACCATGTATTATTTTACAAACTTGCCTTCGGAGAAAGTGGTAATGAGTGGTAATGTTGGTAAGAAGAAGTTTTTAAAGAAAATTTTTATCGAAGTGAAGAAGGAAATTATTGAAAAGTTCGTATAATTAATGATTTTTCAAACTTGAATTGTTTTCTGTGCTTAAAACGCTTTAAAAAACTGTGGGGTCTAGAACGGACTCGTGAAATTCGGAGAGAAGTCGGAGTTTTGTTGAATTACATAAAGTCCGCCATCTAATGGGGGAATGGGGGCATTACAGGAGGAAGGTAACATTTAATTTAATATTTGGATAAGTTCGGCGGGCCGGATTAAAAAACCCAACGGGCCGGACTTTGCCCATGTCTGTCCTAGAATCAACCCACCCGCACCTGCAACATGGCTTCATCCCAGAGGTCACAATCGGGTACCCGTACCCTACCCGATACCCGTACCCTACGCGTACCCGGCCAGGTACGGCCGGGTATGGGTACCCATTTGCGACCCTGGTGCGGCCGGGTACGGATATGGATAAAGAATCAAAACCCGTTTGCGACCTCTGATTCAAACCCAAACTGGAATTATGGGGGCGACTAGTGAACATTGGAACTTTTGACATGTTTCAAACACTAGCAGAGATTTTGAAAGAGACTGAGCCAGGGCCTTTCTCCCAGCTGGTGCATTAAAACCTATCTCAGCTTTTAAAAGAGTTTGAGCATTACTTCCCAACCACAAAAGACCCCGAACTGGGAAGGAATGGACCCGCGACCCATTTGTGAATAAGCCAGGTGAATCGACCTTGTCTTTGCTAGAAGAGGATCAACTGCTTGAGATCGCAAATGGTGGCCTTAAAAGTACAGTGATACCTCGGTTCACGAACGCTTCGGTTCACGAACAACTCGGTTCACGACCAGAAAATTTCATAAAAATATGCTTCGGTTCACGAACAGGAGCCGCGCCCATTTTTATGCTAATTCCAGGCTGTCACATGGTCGTGATTTATTGTAACGGGAGCGAGCAATGCAAAATCAGCCGAGGGAGTACCCGCTTCCTCCTCCTCCTCCTCGGGGGCTCGCGACACGTGGTGCGCCCGCCTCTTCTGCCCTTCACGCGCAGGCTACACGCGCGCGCGCACGCACGCACGCGCGCGGACGCACGCACGCGCATGCACGCGCGCGCACCCCGGAATGAGCGGAGAGGCACACATGCGCCAGCTGTGACAGTCATCCCTCTTCACCTAAAAATAAAAAAACCCCGAGCGATGGATTTTTTTCCACGTATTTTCGTCAGCGTTGACCACAGCCCCCCGAAACGATCTCTCCTTGAAAAATCCATTATGCAAAAATGGAATGAGTGCCATTACTTTTTTGAAAAGCACCACCCCAACATAGCTGTCACGAACAGAGTGTTAAATCTCATGAATGATAATGTGGTCTCTCAAAAAAAAGGTCAGAACGGATTAACCGGATTTACATTGAACCCTATGGGAAAATGTGCCTCGGTTCACGACCAATTCGGTTCACGACCAGAGTCATTTCACGAATTAAGTTCGTGAACCGAGGTATCACTGTATGTTTGAGACAACTTCAAATCTCGATACGTTCTGGATTAAAGTCAAGGCGGAATATCTTGAGATTGCCACAAAAGCACTGAAAAGCCTGCTTCCATTTTCAACGTCTTGTCTTTGTGAAGCAGGGTTTTCTGCAGTGACAGCAACAAAAACGAGATTATGGAGTAGACTGGACATAAGCAACACACTTCGGGTGTCACGGTCTCCCATCACCCCCAGATGGGACCATCTAGTTACAGGAAAATAAGCTCAGGGCTCCCACTGATTCTGCATTATGGTGAGATGTATCATTATTTCATACTAGATTGGCTACCCGGCTTCGCCCGGGTCTTGGATCCACGACGCCCGGCCGCCTTTGTCTCCCCAGTGACGATGTTCACACACACCAGTTACGCGTTTGAGGCTGAGTCTACCTAGGGGAGGCCCAGGTCCAGTTCAAATAATCGTCAGCGGTGGTGGGCGTGAGTGGGAATCGAACTGTGGTCGTTCAACCAGCTTAATGACTATTTGTACAAAGAACATTTAAAGAATCGATTATAATAAGCAGGCTACAGTCTACATTATAGACTGCCAGTACACCCACTCAGCTTCATAAGCAGGCTAGAGTGTACATGATAGAGTGGCAGTACGCTCACCGAGCTTAATAAGCAGGCTACAGTCTACATTATAGACTGCCAGTAGACTCAGGCAATTTAATAAGCAGGCTACAGTCTACATTATAGACTGGCAGTACGCTCACCCAGCTTAATGACTATTTGTACAGTCACCATTTAAAGAATAGATTCTTGGCGCGTTGGGTTTAAAAGTAATATTAATTGCACACATTGTCGTGGGGGGGGAGTGAAGAGTACGTGAAACTTTGATGAATTTACCTCAGAGTCGCGTCGTGGGTGTCGAGGCCTAGTAGCGTGCAGAGCCTCCGGCCTCGCCTAAATTGCCCACCCGGCAGAGGCAGGGTACGGGTGGCGTTCCCCCCCCCCCCCCGCGCTACAATAATACTGTCTAATCGCTATTATTTTATTATCTACGGAGCCTATAATAGTAATTGAACACATTGGGGTGTGAGGGGAGTGAAGAGGACGTGAAACTGTGATGAATTGACGTGAGAGTCGCGTGTTAATGCGTGCACCTATTTTTAACGGGAATAAAAAATGGCGTCCACCCCTTGGCGAAGGCGTCGCTACCCGTTGGCAGGGGCAACCGCCGTCCAATGAAAGCGGCGAAGGCGTCGCTACCCGTTGCCAGGGGCAACCGCCATCCAATGAAAGCGGCGAAGGCGTCGCTACCCGTTGCCAGGGGCAACCGCCGTCCAATGAAAGTGCGTATGGTCCGGCGACACAGACACACACACACACACAGACAGATTCACGATTATATATATATATAGATTACAATGTAATAATATAAATAAAGTGCACAATAAATATAATGCGCTTGAATTATCATGAAACCATCCCCCCGCCCCACCGGTCCGTGAAAAAAATGTCTTCTTACTAATTGTGATTCTCGCTTTAACTTTTACTGATTATTTTAGTGCAATTCTATCAGGTCTCAGAATTCAGATCTTGCCGAAGGATACAGTTGTTATAATTAAGATCATTATGCATGAACTTTGAAAGGAACCACTCAGACACTTCTGTGTTAAGCAACTTTAATTTCTAAACAAAAATATAACACTCTAATATGCAAACTCTTATGCTTAGAATTGTCACAGTACTCCTGGAGATGTGCTCATTGATCCGTACATTTAACCCTCACTGATTACTTTGTTAAACTGGGTAACAGAGCAATCGGTTAATTTCTCAGAGTAACGCGAGCATAGGAAAAAGTCCTTAAAAATAAATGTGACAATATTCATACGAACAGCAATAAAGAAACATGTCCCGAATGCAAAATTAGACCTCAATGAATTCATTGGTAGATTATGTAATTAACTAAACGTCTTGGAACAATGGTGTGCGGCAGTGTCTGCTTCAGCAAATGCTTATCAATTGGCTAAGGCTTCAATAAATTCGCGGGCAAGATTCTGTGATCAAAAGATTTACACACAAGTCTCCCTGTGTGTGGATTCGTAACGTAGGTTTCTAAACATTTAGTTTCGTCAATGAATTCATCGGTACAGTTAAAATTAACAAAAAGAACGACTAAAATACTTCTCAACGACCGTATCCACGTGACTCAATGGGCAGCAATGTTCTTCATTATCAGCTAATAGTTGACGCACTCTTATCATTCTTCTTCTTATTATTAGTCCCGGTATGTGCGGTATGTGTGTGTTTGGTGATTTTGTCTCCTTGATCAATTCTTTGCGTCAAGCAGACGCTGGGTGATACGTGGTGAGTATGTGAGTGTGGCGGAGGGACATACACACAGCTTCCTCGCTCTCTCTCGCTCGGCGGCAGCTGGAGCTGCTGCCCACTGCTGAATGAAGAGTCGGCACGACGCTCGCCGTCGGCGGTGCGCGATGATTCCGTCGTCAGATAGCGCCCGCAGCTCGTCTGCTGGTCGCCGTTCCTCACTCTTGTCTTGGTTCACAGCTGGTGCTGGTCGGTGCGTGTGGGTCGAACACACGGCGCTCTCCTCTTCCTCACGGGCGGCTGGTCAGGCTCTTTCCCCTGCTGGATGAGCTGAATAGTCACGATGCTTGTCTTTGAAGGTGCTCGACAGCGCTCACCGCTCGTCCGCTGGCAGCTGACACCCGTGCTCGGTGGCGCTGCTGCGCTCTCTCTCCGGCTCCGTGCTCTCTGGCGATGCCTGGTTGCGCGTGCAGCTGGTTCTCTAAGATGCTGGCTTGGTCGATGCTTGGGCTTCCACCCTTTCTCCCAGTTGATTGCTCGTCGTTGCTCGACACTATCTCTCGGGCTGCAGCTGCTCGTGGTAGCTGGCACTCAGTGTAGAATAACTTTGAGCGATACTTCTTCCGTCAGCGCAGAGCTCGTACTCGGTGACCAATTGCTACTCGGCAAGCCTCTTCATCCTTGGTTGATTGCAGAGTCCCACCCCAGCGCTTGCTGCTTGCAGTAAGTAACTCTTTGTGTTGATTTCGTAGACTCGTGGCTTCTGCTGGTGCAGCTCGTTGACGATGTGCCAGTCACGGGGGCAGGTTCCCCGGAGCCTGCCGATCGCAGCTGCTCGTGGGAGCTGGAACTCACTCTCAAAACTTGTAAATTGTATTTGCACACCTCTTAAACAACTGTGAAAGCTTAGTACAATACAACTTATCGCAATCCTTGACTTTGCAACCGACTCAAAACATCAGGATGAATGTAGAATAAAACTCTCAGCGATACTCTGTCAGTCCATGCCGAACTCAGCACCCAGCATCACCTCGCCATTCTTCTCTGCGAGAAACAATACCCATTGTTGATCTCGAGGCCATGCCCCAGAGTCTGCCCGTCACAGTACTCTCTGTCGCTTGTAGTCTTCTGTAACTCGCAGTAGTCTCTCCCCTCGGATCGCCGTGTGGTTAGTCATAGGACACAACATATGCATTGTCTTTGAAACTGATTGGTCCACACCAGAGACAGCTTTCTTTCGAGCCTAGTATCAAACGGTGTTAATCCAGAGGACTCCAAAAGGCGTGCTCTTCGAGTGTTTGTGATGAGATATGATACAAAACTCCAAGTTGCTGAGGCGATTAAGCAAGCACTGTATAAATGCTAATATTATTATAACATAGTGAATGCTTGGAAGCTTATTGGTTTTCGCTCCTAGTTAGAGATCTACCCAACCCACAGGTCCGCAAATACTGACCGCTCTAACTCTGCAGGTTGAACCTAGGAATGGAGTGTTCAACTTCACCTTCTTTTCATTAAAGGCCTGTGACAAATGTGAATCTATTGGAGCTTCATTGTCTCAATCTTACACATCTACAGGTTCTCCATTTGACTTTGTATTGTCTAAGAAGTCCACCCACACCTCCACTTCCACAAACTGCTGGGAGTTGCCTCGCTCTGCCTCACAGTCAGAATTCTCCTCCTGCTTCACGTTGCCTCCATTGATGTGAAGGTCCAATTTTGGAGTTGAATGTTCATCTTCACATTTGACCTTCACTTCTTCGCTCTTCACTGTCACTTCTTCGCTCTTCACCGTCACTTCTTCAAATTTCACCTTGATACATTTCACAGTGTCCAAGCTGGAATTTACTTTTGGTTCTTTTTTCAGGAGGCATGGGCTCATTGCAGCACTTTGACTTTCACAGGTCGATTTCAGACTACACTCCTTGGGGGTCTTCTGATGCCTGTGTGTTCTCTGGTGTCTATGAAGCTGTTGTGACTGTGCAAACGCCTTCCCGCACAGAGTGCACTTGAAAGGTTTCTCTCCTGTGTGTGTTCTCTGGTGTATTTTAAGATTTGATGAATGTGAAAATGCCTTCTCACACACACTGCACTTGAAGGGGTTCTCTCCTTTGTGCATTCTCTGGTGGATTTGAAGATAAGATGAACTTGAAAATGCCTTCCCACACACAGTGCACTTGAAGGGTTTCTCTCCTGTGTGTGTTCTCTGGTGTTTTTTAAGATAAAATGAACTTGAAAATGCCTTCCCACACACAGTGCACTTGAAGGGTGTCTCTCCTGTGTGTGTTCTCCAGTGTTTTTTAAGATAAAATGAACTTGACAATGCCTTCCCACACACAGTGCACTTGAAGGGTTTATCTCCTGTGTGTGTTCTCTGGTGTATTTTAAGATAAGATGAACTTGAAAATGCCTTCCCACACACAGTGCACTTGAAGGCTTTCTCTCCTGTGTGTGTTCTCTGGTGTTTTTTAAGAGCAGATAAATCTGAAAATGCCTTCCCACACACACTACACCTGAAGGGTTTCTCTCCTGTGTGTGTTCTCTGGTGTATTTTAAGATAAAATGAACTTGAAAATGCCTTCCCACACACAGTGCACTTGAAGGCTTTCTCTCCTGTGTGTGTTCTCTGGTGTTTTTTAAGAGCAGATAAATCTGAGAATGCCTTCCCACACACACTACACCTGAAGGGTTTCTCTCCTGTGTGTGTTCTCTGGTGTATTTTAAAATAAAATGAACTTGAAAATGCCTTCCCACACACAGTGCACTTGAAGGGTTTCTCTCCTGTGTGTGTTCTCTGGTGTTTTTTAAGATAAGATGAACTTGAAAATGCCTTCCCACACACACTACACTTGAAGGGTTTCTCTCCTGTGTGTGTTCTCTGGTGTATTTTAAGATAAAATGAACTTGAAAATGCCTTCTCACACACAGTGCACTTGGAGGCATTTTCTCCTGTGTGTGTTCTCTGGTGTATTTTAAAATAAAATGAACTTGAAAATGCCTTCTCACACACAGTACACTTGAAGGCTTTCTCTCCTGTGTGTGTTCTCTGGTGTTTTTTAAGATAAGATGAACTTGAAAATGCCTTCCCACACACACTACACTTGAAGGGTTTCTCTCCTGTGTGTGTTCTCTGGTGTATTTTAAGATAAGATAAACTTGAAAATGCCTTCCCACACACACTACACCTGAAGGGTTTCTCTCCTGTGTGTGTTTTCTGGTGTTTTTTAAGAGCAGATGAATCTGAAAATGCCTTCCCACACACAGTGCACTTGAAGGCTTTCTTTCCCGTTGGAGATCTCTGGTCCTGTGTAAAATTTCCAGTAGAATCCATGCTGTTTGCATACTGGTCCCATCGTTGTCTTTGTCTAACGAGCTGCGCTGAGTCCCTTTGCTCCATCAAACCAATTCTGCAGAGGAAGCATCAGAAGAAGCATCAGCTGCAGACAGAAAAAAATAAATGTCCACACCATCTTCATCAGTATCGAGGCCCAGAGGAATGAATATATACACAGTCACACATGACTTACACGTCTATATTTATATATATTCAAGATTATCCCCAATTCATCACACGGGCTGTTAAAGCACACAATGAGAGGGCAAATGGTTATAAATATGCTTGGAAGCCCTAGTATCTTCTAAATAAATGTTAACCCAAAACACCAAGCACACAATTTCGGCTGCCTGGCTGCAAAAGTAGTATTTATAAAAGCAAATTTCAGCTAACATAGCAAAGGCTGTTGGGAATAATACTATTTGTATTATGCAGAAATGCATCAATAAATGTTCAATCTCAACTTTAGAGGTGTGAAGCCAGGCTCAGATTTGCTTGAATGCTTGGATAAACAGATGTAACTTCAGCAGCATATGTGCTGTTAATTTCCTGTTTCCATTCTTCCAAAAAGTTCCAGAGGGGAACTAAAATAAACGATTGTTTTGATTTTACCTCCATGTTCAATAGTTAATATTATTCACTGCAAATACAAACTTGACAGTGTCACACACTGGCATGGTAAAAAGTGGTTGTGTCCAGAACCATGCCTAGCCGCCTTCATCTGCTCAGTATTGACGCTTCCTCACTTCACCATGTAATTAATTTAAGATCAATCAATATAGCAGAGGCCCACAAGCTGTTTAGCTTTCACTTATCAATCATGTTTGCTGTCGGTGATAATCCAACTAATTGTTGAGTTCATAATGCAGTGAAATAACTGCACCACAGCTCCCCACAAAGATAAACTCTTAAATACACATACATTTCACATGCATCATTAACATATATAAACAAAAATCCACCATTCATGACGAATTGCAAGTAACCTTATCCCAGTGCTAATGCCATGATAGGTGCAATTTAAGGCCATGTAAGTGTGGATTCCTTGTCAGCAGCTAATGGGAATGATGCAGGTGTCAAGGGATGACTGACAGATGAACCAGATGTGCTCCCCACTGTCTTGCTGGGTTTTAGGAACCCAGCGTTCCACCTATTCGTGTGGGCATCGCTCTTCCGACCTCATCGTTGTTGCAGAGAAAATATCTATTAACTGCCCTGCAGCATACCTCCTGGACATTTAATATGGTGTTGGACCAGATGACGCCAAAAGGCGTATAACTCAAAAAAGGTGTCAGTTTTGTTGTCAGATAAAAGGGTAAAAAAACAATTATTATATTTTGCTACTGGCAAAGGAGGTTCCAATTGTGCATTGGGAGCTTCTCAAACTACGTAGTTATTTATTGATTTAAAGCTTTCGTGACTGCAGGAATTAATACTCTTTGGGTCTTTCGGTCAAGTCGCGTACATAGAAAATAATAGATCACGACGTTTCGATCGCAACACAAGCAATCGTCTTCAGGTGAGAGAAAGCTGCTGAGACAAGGTCTTATATAAACCTGAGATGGGTGCATCAAGGTAGGTGGGTGGAGCTAGAGATGGTCCAACCAATTGAAATAAACACGGAGAAACCGTATACAAAAAATATCCCAAGACAAAAAATAGTACAAATCTGTAAATGATAAAAGGGGAAAAGCCTCTTCTTATATTTTGCTACTGGCAAAGGAGGTCCCATGATGTAGATGCTCACCCCGAGCTGTCATTGTTCTGATCGTGGCGTTGTCTTTGTGCTGTGTACGCCTTTTGGCGCTGTCCTCTGGACTAACACCGTTTGAGACTAGGCTCGAAAGAAAGCCGTCTCTGGTGTGGACCAATCAGTTTCACAGACAATGCATAGATTATCACAGCATTTGTTTTGTTTGCATATTGATCGCGAGTATATTGTGGTTAATGCAGACACGATTCCTTGCAAGAGGTTTCAGTTCGGCGTTTAAACATCTTAACACCCAAATTTTGATTTGAAGCTTTCCTGACTGCAGGGATTCATATTCTTGGTTCTTTCGGTAAAGTCATCAAGTATAAGGGAAATAATAAAATAATAAACATATAAAACAATACAAATTTCTCACGACGTTTCGATTGCAACACGAGCAATCATCGTCAGGTGCTGTTTTTCACACCTAAAGTCACGTAGAAAAAAAATCTCACGACGTTTTGACTGCAACACGAGTAATCAGGTGTGAAAAAAACAACAAGCAAATTTTCCTAAATTTGTAAAAAATTTCTTGCTGTTTTTCACACCTAGTCACGTAGAAGAAAAAGACTAAAATAAAAAAAATTTAAATTCTCACGACGTTTCGACTGCAACACGAGCAATCATCGTCAGCTGTGAAAAACACAGCAAGACAATTTTCCAAAATTTTGAAAAATTTTCTACGTTTCGACTGCAACTCGAGCAATCATCGTCAGCTGTGAAATCCACAGCAAGAAATTGTATTACTTTATTATTTCCCTTCTGCGTGACTTTACCGAAAGAACCAAGAATATCTTAACACCTGTTTTGTTGCCAGAAAAAGGGGAAAAAACCTCTTCTTATATGTTGCTACTGGCAAAGGAGGTCCCATGAAGTAGTGAGCCAGATGAAGACGAATTAAACTTAAGCAGAGGATTAAAGCAAATGCAATCAGGCGAGGGCAGGAGGCAAGGCCCCGCGTGGCTAGGCCCCGCGTTGTAATGTTCCAACCTGGACATCGATTCCATACTCGCTGCTACTCAATTGATATCCCTACGAGAGACGGAGAGAGGCTCTACCTGGGTAAACAACAACAACCACCACGACAACAACAACCACGATGTTAACTTCTCACCTCGGATCTGTGAGAGCGAGTGCTGTGGCAACTTCCGGATATATCGTGACGTCACGAGAAAGCAGGTGACATGACGTCACTTGCGGGGTTCAACACACAATCCCCTCCCCCAACGAGCGGCGGCGTAATTGAATAACTTATGTTAATGAGACGGGCTCATGTGCAGTGATGAGGCGTGGATGCTCAAGCCGTCGCAATGAACGAGCGACTGTATTTATGAATAAATTATGTTAATTAAACGCCAGTTGAAAGTTTCAGTTTCATTTAATCGGTACTCGCGGGAAGCACCCGGCGTTGCCCGGGGGAAAAACATTTCTTGAAAAACTTCTCAAAAAACTTCAAAACATAACATATACAAATGGATTTTTATTTTATCTCTTTAATTAAAATGTAAATACATTTTAAATACATTTAAATAAATTCCAACGCGCGGTGGAAAATAAACTAACGCTCGCGCGTAAAGATTCAATTATTTAGATCGCGCAATGGAATCAAATGTTGTAGATTTATTTAGAATCGGCCTATTTCCGTTTAATCGATACCACAAACGCTCAGCAGATATCGATTCTCGCCACACTTCATGGTCATTCCCCCCCCAAAAATACAAAAGTGTATTTTTATAATTTTTTCATGGTGTACTGTGAGGGTCGCTGGCCCCCGAGATCCCTCCCTCGATAATGCTAACGGCCGGACTAACATCATTACTCGCCCCCCCGCTGCTAGGCGAACCGCTGCTGGGTTCCTCACCCATGGGGTGGGAGCCGTCGCTCGATGATTCCCATCCACCTCGGGTCCGCGTAGTAGGCATGGCTAGCTACCGAGTAGTATTACGTCCACTTCACACTACCACGATACCTCCCTTTCCTAATCGCGCACCTGTATCCGACACGTAGCGAACGTACGCCCACACCCAGCTCCGCGCGCTCTCACTCAACACTGACTACTCACGTTATGATCGCGTACCTGCATCATACACGTAGCGAACACACGCGCACACACGCAGCTCCACACGCGACACCCTCTCTTGCGAGATCACACGAGACCACGATCAGCTATTAATGATTTATTGTCTGCTACCTGGGACTTGTTGTTAAGTCAGTATGAATCGACGAGGCTGGCCTATTCTGCTACCCCTGGACCTATTCCCGATTTACCTGCTTACAATACCCTTTCACCTTGCTACTCATGGTTCGAAGTATTCGGCATCCTTTGGCTTTTCCTCGATGCTCGTCTGGACACGTCGCGTGGACGTCCGGAGGGCAGAGCTGGGAGCCGTCTTGAACGCGGGCCTCTTGAAGTGAGATCCCTCTACCTTGCTACGATCGCTTTTATCCTATCTTCCGGACTCAGGCCCCCGCCTCCCCGCGTACTCTTCGCTCCCTCCCCCGTTCATGCGCGGCGCATATGCTAATCAATCCCTTTCTCATGAATGGTGCCTTGGTTATGCAAATTATGCGGTGGCGTCCATCACAAAGGCTCGCCGTGGGAATTTGTGCACGGGCTCCCCGCGTGCCTCCGCCCTTCTGATTATTCATAATTCCAGCTTTATCCTTTAACTTCCCTGACAATGGTGCCTGCGCGCTCAAGCGTAATTATCCTAACCATCAGCGACTACGCGCAAGAGTCCCTGCGGTCATGCTAATCATGCTGTCCCGTCCCTCCCCTGCTTGCCTCGTCGATACGTGGGGGTGTGTGTGGGGGATGCGTTTCAACCGCGGTGGACGAATGCCCCTCGCCGCGACCATACAATCTTAATGCCGGTCGCAGCGCCGCGGTGCGAAATAGCGTCGGGGGAGGTCGTCCAATTCCCTGGTCGCCGGAAACGGTGAAGTTAATCCCGATAAGGGCTTCTCGGATTAAAACCGGTCAGCCAGGTGACCTTCCCTCGGAGCTCTATGGGGGGGGGGGGGAATGCGTGCGGGTGTGTTTATGTGAGGTGAGGTGAGGGGGAAGCGGGGCTGGCTCCGTCGCTTGGTGGTGGCGAGGTCGTAGATGGGGCACCCGCTGAGCGGCTTCGTGGCGGCGGCATCACAGTACATTTTGCAAAGTACCCACATGGCAAATTTCAAGTTTGTTGCATGTCGGGAAGTACGCTAAACATGTTTAACATACAACACATTCACAAATTTTCCTTTTATATATAGAAGACTAGCTTGACTACCCGGCTTCGCCCGGGACTTGGATTCACCACGCCCGGCCGCCTTTGTCTCCCCAGTGGTGATGTTCACACACCACATCAGTTACTCGTTTGAGGCTGAGTCGACCTAGGGGAATCCCAGAACAGGTAAAAATAATCGTGGTGGCCATGAGCGGGAATCGAACTCGGGTCACCGGGTTCGTAGCGCAGCGCGCTCACCACACATCATCTCTAAAACACAGAATTGAGATGGCTTTCTAAAGGTAGATCACTGGCCAGAGTTTTTGAGTTGTGAGAGCCACTCCAGAGATATCTTTAAGAAAAACAGTCACCACTGGCAGCACATTTCAGTGACACAGAATGGGTCGCGAAACTTGCTCACTTGTGTGACATATTCAGCCTGCTCAACGTACTCAATCTGTCATTTCAGGGGAGATCGACAACTCTGTTCAATTCGGCAGATAAAGTGACTGCATTCAAAGCCAAACTCGAATTATGGGGGCGACGAGTGAACATTGGAACTTTTGACATGTTTCAAACACTAGCAGAGATTTTGAAAGAGACTGAGCCAGGGCATTTCTCCCAGCTGGTGCATTAAAACCTATCTCAGCCTTTAAAAGAATTTGAGCATTACTTTCCAACCACAAAAGACCCCCGAACTGGGAAGGAATGGACCCGCGACCCATTTGTGAATAAGCCAGGTGAATCGACTTTGTCTGTGCTAGAAGAGGATCAACTGCTTGAGATCGCAAATGAAGGTGGCCTTAAAAGTATGTTTGAGACAACTTCAAATCTCGATATGTTCTGGATTAAAGTCAAGGCGGAATATCCTGAGATTGCCACAAAAGCACTGAAAAGTCTGATTCCATTCCAACGTCCTATCTTTGTGAAGCAGGGTTTTCTGCAGTGACAGCAACAAAAACGAGATTATGGAGTAGACTGGACATAGGCAACACACTTCGGGTGTCACAGTCTCCTATCACCCCCAGATGGGACCATCTCGTTACAGGAAAACAAGCTCAGGGCTCCCACTAGGCCTCGGCAAGGTAAGGTAAATTACCTTTTTTACCGGGTAAAAGGGTAAAGGTTTCGACATGCCAAGGTTAAAGGTAGCTCAAAAGAAATTACCCGGTAGGGTAAAGGTAGCGTGAATAATTACCCGGCAACTACTGTACCTTGTTTACCGCTAAAAGTTCCGTGGCGCAGTCTGTGGCCTCTATTTTTATTCGCGATAATTGATGTCGGACCAGATGGAGACGGTCCACGTCCTTGAGGTAGAGGTACTAGAGGACGAGGTCGAGGATGCCAGCAACGACATTTTTGGGATTGCTGCGAACAGCAATCGAAAAAGGCAGCGGCATGCGCTCCCGTGGGAGCACACGCAAGTGGTTTTCCACCCACACGAACGCGTCGGGGTGGAAAGTCCACCTCAAAAAGCACAACATGCTCGCCCCAGGCAGCGAGGTCGGGACGTAGGCGTCGGCTGCCTGAAGATTCCGTCTAACTGGGCCGGATCGGCGCAGGATCTTATTGCCTGTCGTTCGTCCGAGGACCATGGCAATGACGAACTTGATCAGGTTGTTGATGAGATCGCCATCGAACAAGACGACTGGGACAAGGAGGTTATGGAGGACGGTGTCGTCGACAGCCTCAACGCCCGATTCGAGAGTATTCTATATAAATAAAGCGCTCTACCTAGCATTTATCGTTATTAACCTTTTTCATGTGTTGTACCCCAGTAACTTCCCTGTAATCGGGTAATTTGTATGGGATAAGGGTAAAAGGTAGGGTAAAGGTAGGCTCGTTTCTTTTTACCTTTTACCTTACCTGCTAAAGGGTAAAAGGTAGGGTAGAGCAATTGTATTATTACATTGTATATATTACAATGTAATAATAATATAAATAAAGTGCACAATAAATAGAATGCGCTTGAATCATCATGAAACCATCCCCCCCCCCCCCTTCTTAATAATTGTGATAATACAAAGATTCTCGCTGTAACTTTTACTGATTATATTTTAGTGTAATTCTACCAGGTCTCAGAATCCAGATCTCGCCAAAGGATACAGTTCTTATAATTAAGGTCATTATGCATGAACTTAAGAAGGAACGACTCACACACTTCTGTGTTAAGCAACTTTAAATTCTAAACAAAAACATAACACTCTAATATGCGAACTCTTATGCTTGAAATTGTCAACACAGTACTCCTGGAGATGTGCTCCTCATTGATCCGTACATTTAACCCTCAATGATTACGTTGTTAAACTGGGTAACAGAGCAATCGGTTAATTCCTCAGAGTAACGCGAGCATAGAAAAAAGTCCTTAAAAATAATGTGACAATATTCATACGAACGGCAATAAAGAAACATGTCCCGAATGCAAAAGTAGACCTCAATGAATTCATTGGTAGATTATGTAATTAACTAAACGTCTTGGAAAAATGGTGTGCGGCAGTGTGTCTGCTTCAGCAAATGCTTATCAATTGGCTAAGGCTTCAATAAATTCGCGGGCAAGATTCTGTGATCAAAAGAAAGATTTACACACAAGTCTCCCTGTGAGTGTGTGGATTCGTAACGTAGGTTTCTAAACGTTTAGTTTCGTCAATGAATTAATCGGTACAGTTAAAATTAATAAAAAGAACGACTAATACTTCTCAACGACCGTATCCATGTGACTCAATGGGCAGCAATGTTCTTCATTATCAGCTAATAGTTGACGCACTCTTATCATTCTTCTTCTTATTATTAGTCCCGGTATGTGCGGTGTTTGGTGGTTTTGTCTCCTTGATCAATTCTTCGCGTCAAGCAGACGCTGGGTGATACATGGTGAGTATGTGAGTGTGGGGGAGGGTCATACACACAGCTTCCTCGCTCTCTCTCGCTCGGCGGCAGCTGGAGCTGCTACCCACTGCTGGATGAAGAGTCGGCACGATGCTCGCCGTCGGCGGTGCGCGATAATTCCGTCGTCAGATAGCGCCCGCAGCTCGTCTGCTGGTTGCCGTTCCTCACTCTTGTCTTGGTTCACAGCTGGTGCTGGTCGGTGCGTGTGGGTCGAACCCACGGCGCTCTCCTCTTCCTCACGGGCGGCTGGTCAGGATTTTTCCCCTGCTGGATGAGCTGAGTCGGCACGATGCTTGTCTTTGAAGGTGCTCGACAGCGCTCGCCGCTCGTCCGCTGGCAGCTGACACCAGTGCTCAGTGGCGCTGCTGCGCTCTCTCTCCGGCTCCGTGCTCTCTGGCGATGCCTGGTTGCGCGTGCAGCTGGTTCTCTGCGATGCTGGCTTGGTCGATGATTGGGCTTCCACCCTTTCTCCGGGTGATTGCTCGTCGTTGCTCGTCACTCTATCTCTCGGGCTGCAGCTGCTCGTGGGAGCTGGCACTCAATGTAGAATAACTTTGAGCGATACTTCTTCCGTCAGCGCCGAGCTCGTATTCGGTGACCAATTGCTACTCGGCAAGCCTCTTCATCCTTGGTTGATTGCAGAGTCCCACCCCAGAGCTTGCCGCTTGCAGTAAGTCAACTCTTTGCGTTGATTTCGTAGACTCGTGGCTTCTGCTGGTGCAGCTCGTTGACGATGTGCCAGTCACGGGGGCAGGTTCCCCGGAGCCTGCCACACGCAGCACTGCTGGCTTGGTCGATGCTTGGCGCTTTCCGCCCTTCCTCGAGGTTGATCGCTTGACGTTGCTCGTCATCCTTTCTCTCGGCTGGAGCTGCTCATGGGAGCTGGAACTCACTCTCAAAACTTGTAAATTGTATTCACACACCTCTTGAACAACTGTGAAAGCTTAGTACAATACAACTTATCGCAATCCTTGACTTTGAAAGCAACTGAAAACATCAGGATGAATGTAGAATAAAACTCTCAGCGATACTCTGTCGGTCCATGCCGAACTCAGCACCGAGCATCACCTCGCCCCTCTTCTCTGCGAGATACAACACCCATTGTTGATCTCGAGGCCATGCCCCGGAGTCTGCCCGTCGCAGTACTCTTTGTCACTTGTAGTCTTCTGTAACTCGCAGTAGTCTCGATGTATGGGTCGTGTCTCTGTCTTTACGTGAATTTCTCTCCCCTCGGATCACCGTGTGGTTAGTCATAGGACACAACATATGCATTGTCTTTGAAACTGATTGGTCCACACCAGAGACAGCTTTCTTTAGAGCCTAGTATCAAACGGTGTTAATCCAGAGGACGCCAAAAGGCGTGCTCTTCGAGTATTTGTGATGAGATGATACAAAACTCCGAGTTGCTGAGGCGATTAAGCAAGCACCATATAAATGCTATATTATTATAACATAGTGAATGCTTGGGAGCTTATTGGCTCTCGCTCCTAGTTAGAGATCTACCCAACCCACAGGTCCGCAAATACTGACCGCTGCAGGTTGAACCTAGGAATGGAGTGTTCAACTTCACGTTCTTTTCATTAAAGGCCTGTGACAAATGTGAATCTATTGGAGCTTCATTGTCTCAAGCTTACACATCTACAGGTTCTCCATTTGACTTTGTATTGTCTAAGAAGTCCACCCACACCTCCACTTCCACAAACTGCTGGGAGTTGCCTTGCTCTGCCTCACAGTCAGAATTCTCCTCCTGCTTCACGTTGCCTCCATTGACGTGAAGGTCCGATTTTGGAGTTGAATGTTCATCTTCACATTTTACCTTCACTTCTTCGCTCTTCACTGTCACTTCTTCGCTGGTCACCTGTCGCCTCTTCAAATTTCACCTTGATACATTTCATAGTGTCCAAGCTGGAATTTACTTCTGGTTCTTTTTTCAGGAGGGATGGGCTCATTGCAGCACTTTGACTTTCACAAGTCGATTTCAGACTACACTCCTTGGGGGTCTTCTGATGCCTGTGTGTTCTCTGGTGTGTATTAAGCTGTGTTGACTGTGCAAACGCCTTCCCGCACAGAGTGCACTTGAAGGGTTTCTCTCCTGTGTGTATTCTCTGGTGAATTTTAAGATAAGACGAACTTGAAAATGCCTTCCCACACACACTGCACTTAAAGGGTTTCTCTCCTGTGTGCGTTCTCTGGTGCATTTTAAGATTTGATGAATATGAAAATGTCATCTCACACACACTGCACTTGAAGGGGTTCTCTCCTTTGTGCTTTCTCTGTGCATTTGAAGATTAGATGACTTGAAAATGCCTCTCACACACACTGCACTTGAAGGGTTTCTCTCCTGTGTGTATTCTCTGGTGTATTTTAAGATAAGACGAACTTGAAAATGCCTTCCCACACACACTGCACGTGAAGGGTTTCTCTCCTGTGTGCGTTCTCTGGTGTATTTTAAGATTTGATGAATGTGAAAATGCCATCTCACACACATTGCACTTGAAGGGGTTCTCTCCTTTGTGCATTCTCTGGTGGATTGTAAGATTAGATGACTGTGAAAATGCCATCTCACACACACTGCACTTGAAGGGTTTCTCTCCTGTGTGTGTTCTCTGGTGTTTTTAAGATAAAATGACTGTGAAAATGCCTTCCCACACACACTGCACTTGAAGGGTTCTCTCCTGTGTGTGTTCTCTGGTGTATTTTAAGATAAATGAACTTGAAAATGCCTTCCACACACTGCACTTGAAGGGTTCTCCCTTGTGTGTGTTCTCTGGGATTTTAATAGAGACTGTGAAAATGCCATCTCCACACAGTGCACTTGAAGGGTTTCTCTCCTGTGTGTGTTCTCTGGTGTATTTTAAGATAAAATGAACTTGAAAATGCCTTCTCACACACAGTGCACTTGAAGGGTTTCTCTCCTGTGTGTGTTCTCTGGTGTATTTTAAGATAAATGAACTTGAAAATGCCTTCCCACACACAGTGCACTTGAAGGGTTTCTCTCCCGTTGGAGATTTCTGGTCCTGTGTAAAATTTCCAGTAGAATCCATGCTGTTTGCATACTGGTCCCATTGTTGTCTTTGTCTACCGAGCCGCGCTGAGTGCCTTTGCTCCATCAGACCAATTCTGCAGAGGAAGCATCAGAAGAAGCATTAGCTGCAGACAGAAAAAAATGTCCACACCATCTTAATCAAATCGAGGCACAGAGGAATGAATATATACACAGTCACACATGACTTACACGTCTATCTTTATTCATATATTCAAGATTATCCCCAATTCATCACATGGGCTGTTAAGGCAACAATGAGAGGGCAAATGGTTATAAATATGCCTGGAAGCCCTAGTATCTTCAAAATAAATGTTAACCCAAAACACCAAGAACACAATTTCGGCTGCCTGGCTGAAAAAGTAGTATTTTAAAAGCAAATTCAGCTAACATAGCAAAGGCTGTTGGGAATAATACTATTTGTATTATGCATAAATGCATACATACATTTTCAATCGAACTTTAGAGGTGTGAAGCCAGGCTCAGATTTGCTTGGATGAACAGATCTAACTTCAGCAGCATATGTGCTGTTAATTTCCTGTTTCCATTTTCCAAAAATTCCAGAGGGAAACTAAAATAAACGATTGTTTTGATTTGACCTCCATGTTCAATAGTTAATATAATTTACTGCAAATACAAACTTGACACTGTCACACACTGGCATGGTAAAAAGTGGTGGTGTGTCCAGAACCATGCCTGGCCGCCTTCATCTGCTCAGTATTGACGCTTCCTCACTTCACCATGTAATTAATTTAAGATCAATCACCATAGCAGAGGCCCACAAGCAGTTCAGCATTCACTTATCAATCATGTTTGCTGTCGGTGATAATCAAACTAATTGTTGAGTTCATAATGCAGTGAAATAACTGCACCACAGCTCCTCACAAAGATAAACTCTAAATACACATACATTTCACATGCATCATTAACATATATAAACAAAATCCACCATTCATGACGAATTGCAAGTAACCTTATCCCAGTGCTAATGCCATGATAGGTGCAATTTAAGGCCATGTAAGTGTGGATTCCTTGTCATCAGGTCATGGGAATGATCCAGTTGTCAAGAGATGACTGACAGATGAACCAGCTGTGCTCCCCACTGTCTTGCTGGGTTTAAGGAACCCAGAGTTATAACTATTCATGTGGGCGTCGCTCTTCCGACCTCATCGTTGTTGCAGATAAAATATCTATTAACTGCCCTGCAGCATACCTGCAGGGCAGTTAATATGGTGTCAGTTTTGTTGCCAGATAAAAGGGTAAAAAAAACTATTATCAAATTTTGCTACTGGCAAAGGAGGTTCCAATGGTGTAAATGCTTACCCCGAGCTCTCATACTCTGATGGTGCATTGTCTTTGAGTTGTACACCTTTTGGCGTCATCTGGTCCAACACCATGTGAGACTAAGCTCTAAGAAAAGCTGTCTCGGGTGTGGACCAATCAATTTCAAGGACAGTGTATGCATTATCAGAGTTGTGTTTTTGTTTGCATTCTGACCGCAGGTATCTTGGTCAATGCAAACATGACTCCTTGTAAAAAAAAGGTGTCAGTTTTGTTGCCAGATAAAAGGGTAAAAAAACAATTATCATATTTAGCTACTGGCAAAGAAGATTCCGATGGTGCATTGGGAGCTTCTCAAACTACGTAGTTATTTATTAATTTAAAGCTTTCGTGACTGCAGGAATTATACTCTTTGGGTCCTTCGATCAAGTCGCGTACATAGAAAATAATAGATCACGACGTTTCGATCGCAACACAAGGAATCGTCTTCAGGTGAGAGAGAAATCTGCTGAGACAAGGTCTTATATAGGCCTGAGATGGGTGCATCAAGGTAGGTGGGTAGAGCTAGAGATGGTCCAACCAATTGAAATAAACACGGAGAAACCGTATACAAAAACATATCCCAAGACAAAAAATAGTACAAATCTTCTTATATTTTGCTACTGGGAAAGGAGGTCCCATGATGTAGGTGCTCACTCCCCGAGCCGTCATTGTTCTGATGGTGGCGTTGTCTTTGTGCTGTGTACGCCTTTTGGCGCTGTCCTCTGGTCTAACACCGTTTGAGACTAGGCTCGAAAGAAAGCCGTCTCTGGTGTGGACCAATCAATTTCACAGACAATGCACAGATTATCACAGCATGTCTTTTGTTTGCATATTGATCGCGAGTATATTGTGGTTAATGCAGACACGATTCCTTGCAAGAGGTTTCAGTTCGGCGTTTTAACATCTTAACACCTAAATTTAGATTTGAAGCTTTCCTGACAGCAGGGATTCATATTCTTGGTTCTTTTGGTAAAGTCATCAGGTAGAAGCGAAATAATAAATAAAAAATATATAAAACTAAAATTTCTCACGTTTCGATTGCAACACGAGCAATCATCGTCAGGTGTGAAAAACACAGCAAGAAAATTTTCCAAAATTTTCAAAAAATTCTTGTTTTTCACACCTAGTCACGTAAAAGAAAAACAAACAAAAAAGAATTAAAAATTCTCACGTTTCGACTGGAACACTAGCAATCAGGTGTGAAAAACAGCAAGACAATTTTCTAAAATTTCTTGCTGTTTTTCACACCTAAATTCACCTAGAAGAAAAACAAATAATAAATTCTCACGACGTTTCGACTGCAACACGAGCAATCAGGTGTGAATTAACACAGCAAGAACATTTTCCAAAAATTTCCAAAAAATTCTTGCTGTTTTTCACACCTAGCCACGTAGAAGACAAATAAAATTAAATAATTTCTCACGACGTTTCGACTGCTACACTAGCAATCATCGTCAGGTGTGAAAAACACGGTAAGAAAATTATCAAAAATTTTCTAAAAATTATTGCTGTTTTTCACACCTAGTCACGGAGAAGAAAACAATAAAATAAAAAATAAATTCTCACGACGTTTCGACGGCAACACGAGCAATCATCGTCAGGCGTGAAAAACACAGCAAGAAAATTGTATTACTTTATTATTTTTCCTTCTACGTGACTTTACTGAAAGAACCAAGATATCTTAACACCTGCTTTGTTGCCAAAAAAGGGGGGGAAAAAACCTCTTCTTATATGTTGCTACTGCAAAGGAGGTCCCATGAAGTAGTGAGCCAGATGAAGACGAATTAAACTTAAGCAGAGGATTAAAGCAAATGCAATCAGGCGAGGGCAGGAGGCAAGGCCCGCGTGGCTAGGCCTCGCGTTGTAATGTTCAAACCTGGACATCGATTCCATACTCGCTGCTACTCAATTGAGATCCCTACGAGAGAGACGGAGAGAGGCTCTACCTGGGCAAAACACAACAACCACAACGACAACAACAACCACGATGTTAACTTCTCACCTCGGATCTGTGAGAGCGAGCGCGGTGTAGCAGCTCGTGACGTCACGCGGCAGCAGGAGGTGACATGACGTCACTTGCGGGGTGAACACAATCCCCTCCCCCAAGGAGCGGCGGTGTAACTGAATAAATTATGTTAATGAGACGGGCTCATGCCCAGTGTTGAGTGGATGCTGAACCCGTTGCAATGAACTAGCGATTGCATTTATGAATTCATTATGTTAATCAACCGCCAATTGATAGCTTCAGTTTCAATCTTAATTTTAAGCTGTCGTGACTGCAGGAATTACTCTTTGGTTCTTTCGGTAAAGTCACGTATAAAGATAAAATAATAAATTAAATAAAAGCATACTACTTTTTTAATTTATTATTTTATCTTTATACGTGACTTTACCAAAGAACCAAAGAGTAGTTTCAGTTTCATTTATTAGGTACTAGCGGGAAGCACCCGGCGTTGCCCGGGGGAAACATTTATTGAAAAACTTCTCAAAAAACTTAAAAAATAACATATACAAATGAAAAAAAATAAGATTTTTATCTTATTCATAAAATTAATAAAATTTTAATAAAATTTAAATAAATTTAAACAAAACCAAATGAGCGGTGGAAAATAAACTTACGCTCGCGCATCAAGATTCGATTCTATAGATCGCGCAAAGGAATCGAAG
Source organism: Callorhinchus milii (assembly GCF_018977255.1). Taxonomy (NCBI): domain Eukaryota; kingdom Metazoa; phylum Chordata; class Chondrichthyes; order Chimaeriformes; family Callorhinchidae; genus Callorhinchus; species Callorhinchus milii. The sequence goes on along the minus strand of NW_024705276.1, from coordinate 684 downwards.
GTTGTAGATTTCTTTAGAATCGGCCTATTCCCGTTTAATCGATACCACAAACGCTCAGCAGATATCGAATCTCGCCACACACTTCATGGCCATCCCCCCCCCCCTAAAATACAAAAGGGTATTTTTATAATTTGTGCATGGTGTACATTTTGCAAAGTACCCACATGCCAAATTTCAAGTTTGTTGCATGTCGGGAAGTACGCTAAACATTTTGAACAGACAACACATTCACAAATTTTCCTTTTATATATAGAAGACTAGCTTGACGACCCGGCTTCACCCGGGACTTGGATTCACCACGCCCGGCCGCCTTTGTCTCCCCAGTGGCGATGTTCACACAGACCACATCAGTTACTCGTTTGAGGCTGAGTCGACCTAGGGAAGCCCAGGACAGTAAAAATAATCGTGGTGGCCGTGAGCGGCAATCGAACTCGATCGCCGGGTTCGTAGCGCAGCGCGCTCACCACACATCATCTCTAAAACACAGAAGTGAGATGGCTTTCTAAAAGTAGATCACTGGCCAGAGTTTTTGAGTTGTGAGAGCCACTCCAGAGATATATTTTAGAAAAACAGTCACCACTGGCAGCACATTTCAGTGACACCGAATGGGTCGCAAAACTTGCTCGCTTATGTGACATATTCAGCCTACTAAACGTACTCAATCTGTCATTTCAGGGGAGATCG
>NW_024705275.1:20484-57315 GCF_018977255.1 Callorhinchus milii | reverse complement strand
AATTGGCCGCGTTGCAAAGCACATTGACACCAGATTGCCGTGTCATTTTTAAACATGGCTTCGGCAATAATCCTCGTTGCAGTGTTACTGCCAGCAAATATTGACTTTTCTCTCAATAACACTTTCCTGTTGCACATTTACCTGAATGCGATTTGTTTAATATATCATGAAATAATACTGAAGCAAAGTAAGGCAGCAAGCTTATACCGGTACGGCCCTTTGTTAATCCACTGCTGGTAAGGGCCTCCGCATACCGTGCGGGCCGTCACAGGTTATTTGACCATACTTCACCACGCCGTCAGTGTGGGTTGAAGGCGGTGAGCATGTTGAGAGCACACAAGTGCAATGCAATAATGGACGTTGCTGCAATGCCCTCTGTCGCTGCTCTACGACACCCTCTGTGTGCACGTGGTGGTGGCCACCTATTCGTGCTCAGCCCATGCGTAGCTTCCAAGATCTGACGGCACTGCGTGCATTGCGGGTGATTTGGTCGCAGGCGTTCAATATGGTGTGCGTATATTAAATATGTTATGATGCGATAAACTGATGTAGCACTGAATCCGATGGAAAGCACGGCAGTTAGTAGTTGTAGATCACATACAGATGCGAACAATATTTAGCGGAGTGTAAACAAGCCAAAATAAAGCTGGTGTAAAATAATACAAAATGCTCACGCGTAAATAAAGCTCACATTTATGTGAGCATTACACATTCAGTTTTGTCACAACTTAAAAAAGCTAAGTTCCTGTTTGTACCGACAATAATTCAGCAACGTTCAACCCCTACAGATCCAGATATACTCAACACTGTTTGATAGACAATACAATCTTACAATCACTATTATTGTAATTTTTACTTTCCTATATTCTTAATTGGCTTTGTGCTTTCACTTACAGCTATGAAGTTCAATTTGACATTTCCATTTTTGCAATGTACATTATTGTCGTTTCTTCCACAGCATATTTAGGCATACATTATCGTATAAACACATACTATACTGTATATACAGAATTGATTTGGCATATAATCACGGACTTGTATTTACCCAAATTTACAATAATATACTTCTGATGATAAACCAAATATTGTAATGCAATAAAAATGGGAATTAATCTATGGAACATAACTAATAAACATTTATTCATGCATGCAGTACAATTGTTGGACCTAGACCTTCTGAATAATTTCAATCATCAACTGCACCAATCCTTTGGGACAATGAATAAGCAGCCCTGCAGCAATTCCACCGCAAAATGGTTTGACGAGCTTGGGTTGTTTTCATAGCGGCGTGCCTTATTTGGAAGAGCACATTCGACACTGGTTAACATATCCCATACGCACTGTCAATTAAAATTTGCAGTATGGTTTTTAAACACTTTTGCTTACACATACGTAACCCTCTGGCCGTGCGGTCACGTGTAAAAACTAAACTAAACTTGTATTTTACCAGGCATGGCCCACTGAACTATATATCTCTTATTTCAGAAACGACTTGGCCACAAATGATAGCTCAACGAGATGGCTTATCGTCTTGATTCTCAACGTAGAGGGAAAACTGGACGACCCGGAAAAGCAATCCATGCAACCACGGGGAGAATATGCAAACTCCAAATATACAGGTGTCAGGGTCAGGATCAGGATCGAACCCACAACCTCCTGTATACCAGGTGAGGTAGTTAACATCTCGCCACCGTGGCGCCCAAACACACAGGCCATCCACGTACATCTTCACTAAAATAATCTCAATCGTCCTTTACCCGTCCATCACCTATCCTCTGGATAATAAGGCGCACTGTTTTCCCCTGTATTTTACAGCTAAAGTTGGTGGTCAGTCTTGCAATCCAGTAGGTGTGTGCATGTGTGTGACCTGATTTTTTATTTAACTTCATTGGCACCAGGCACAAGACCGAGGTGCACCTTACTTTCTGGGACATTTATAATTAGCAGAATGCAGTATGTATATCTGCTTTCGATAAGAGGGTGTCAAACACATACCCATAATAATACCGCCTGAAATGGAATTAGCCTTGCCGGTCAATAGCAAAGACTAGTTGGATTCATAAATAATTTAAAGCCTTGCAAAGGGAATACTCCCATTACGGGCATTTTAATACATGGCCAAAGAAGTCTTATTTAGCTCCACAAGTAAACGCATGAAATCTGTCCTTGTACCACAAGGCAAGTGTGGATGGCAGAAACTGTAGCCCTTAATCATGAGCCTCAGCCCACGCACACATCTGAGCTAAGCTAATTGATCAACGTCCTATACTTGTTCACATTGTGTCTAATAGAACCCAAACAGACATTTAACTTTTTTACCTCCCTGTAAATAGACTTCTTATGGTTAATTCACCAGCAACTGTCCAGAGTTCGAGCAGCTGAGGGGAATGTCACTAACAGCGCTCCGAGTAGGGGAGCATAGCAGAGTGCTGTTTTCAGCTGACAGTTTTTTTTTTAAATCCTCGCCCCCACCCTCCCACCCCAATGGCTGACTCCTCATAAATATTATCATCGTAATTTAATATTATATCACGCCTTTCTATGCAGTACATCCGGGCATGCCAAGGGCTTAATTTCTCACTAAATATTTCCCGGCTCGCCGGTTGACTGGAGAACATTGCACGTGACGAGTAGTAGCCACGGCCGTAGCGACAGGTACACTCGATGTGGTGCACCGGGAGCGCAAATATTGTTTGGGTCGCTGACCCAGACATGCTCGGTTGAAATTAAGCCCCGCGCACACCACTAACCGGGCTGGCAAGCCCACCACCGGCATCGGCGAGCGACCAACAGAGGCACACGGGGCCGAGCCGAAGTGATGCCGAGGGCATGAAGCGATGCCAAGGGCACTACTTCTGCCCGAGCGTAGCGGCCCTCTGGTATGGCACGAGCAGCAGGTGCGGCGTCTCCTCCATGATGCGCAGCAGCAGCCCGTCGATGTACTCGTGCAGGTTGCGGATGGTGTCGTCGCGCCGCACCAGCTCCGCCTGCTGCCGCGTCACCAGCGCCACCAGCTCGGCGTGCGAGAGGCGCGAGAGCACCGCGGACGAGGAGGCGTTTGCCGCCGGACCGCCGTCCTGGGGGCGCGGGAGGGGGACGCAACGAGTTGCAGCGCTTCAGGGCGACGCTCGGTTGTGGGGGTGGCGGGGTGGAGTGGGGAGGTCAGAACTAAGGGTTGCAACCTCTGTGGTGGCAAAAATGTATATATATATCTTGCGACGTATCACGGGGAGAAGAATATCTCACAATGCCAAAATGTGGGGTCGTGTGCAAATGTGTTGTTTTGAATGCCGTATTATTACGGAACAGACAAAAAGCAGGAATTGTCATGCTCCGTGAAGACTTACAGATTTCTCAGGATGGCTACGTCTAAGAAGGACGATTCTGTGAGAACTAGGACAGGTGGCACCGCTGAGGTCCTGGATTGGAATCTGGGTTTCAGCATTCTATGATTAATCTGGGTTCTCTCTCACGTGTAGTCAGTTCACGGTGTCGGGATGGTCACCAAAGCAAGACCGAGCTTCAGCAGAAGGTTGACTGAGAAAGTAGCCGCGTTGCTCAGGGCAGTGGCATAGCTATCGAGCGTGCAGGTGGTGCCAACTGCACTTGGGCCAGCAGGCTGGAGGTTCCCACACGCCATGCGATGAAGACTCTTTGCAACGCTCATAAAATGTATGTCCGTAGTGTGGGTGAGAAGGCCTATTGTTATCTTCTGGAGTCCTTCTCAAGACATCACGGTGGAGCACTGAGAGTCCGGTGAAACTCTCTCGCACAAAATAAACAGAGAAAACTTATAGCATCACGTATCCGTACATCGGTAAAGGTGCAGCCCTGCAATTGCTTGCTCATTTCACTCGACTAGGACGAGGCCCCAGTAGAGGGTTTTTGACCTACACTTCCAGTGGTTAGACATCCCAGAGAAGGTGAGTGTCCCCACACTTTACCCCACCACAAGAGACCTGCCGAGCAGCTAACTCTGGCGTACCCATTCGTACTGCTGGGTGGACAGAGGTGGGGTGATTCAAGAGGATTGTCTCTGGTTTCAGTTGCCGCGCCGGGAGATTGAATCAAACCGCACAAACGTCAATGCAAGTCTATTGTGCTAACCATTATACCTCGGCACGTATTCCATAAGATATGTAACATTTATATATATATAAATATTGAATGTGTGTGCTGGCACTCTGTGTCATTCACTGTGACGACTGTGGCTAACCCGAGCCTCGTTTTGTTACAGCCCCAGGCAACGTCATGGGATTAATGTCACACACCACTTCTTTGGCACGTTAACATGCGTTTACAATGAATAGGCAATGTACATGTTACAGAAAGGTCTCTTTGAGTGTGTTGCTGAGCAGCAGATAACCAACCTTGTGAGTTGCAGCTGGAAAGGTTTTGACATCGTCTTCCATTTTCTTCCCGCTTGCGTTCAACGGTGGCACCGAACGGGGACTGCATTTGCAACGAAAGACAAATACGCTGGCAGCTTTATTGGCCGTCATTGCTCACGTACCACATTTAAATCGAGGTTTACAATACAACGTACAACGTATTTTTCTATTTTTCCTAAGTCTCTTTGTTTAAGGCGTCACAGAGGAGAGAATGTCAACTATCTCGCCTGGTATGAGGTCGTGGGTTCAATCCCAACCCTCGCCTCTGCATATTTGGAGTTTGCGTGTTCTCCCCGTGGTTGCGTGGATTTTTCTTCAGGTCCTCCGGTTTTTCCCTCCACATTTAAAAACATGTTTTTAGAGTAGTATTTGGTTGCTACAAAATTTAACATGAGCCACTTCGTTGAGCTATCATTTGTGACCAGGTCGCTTCTGAAAAGAGCTATATACCTCAGTGGCCTTTACCTGGTAAAATTAAAATCACGTCATTTTTTTCAAACATAGGTAAAAAAAAAATTATCTGACGGGCAATAGTAAAACTACTGCCGAATGAAGTGGTTACACGTATGTAAAAGGTAGAGAGTTGCAGGCTGGAAATTGCGCTAACCATGGCTAGCGAGGATGAGCGGAGAGGAGAGTGACCAGAACCAGATCGGATATCACTCACCGCTGACGTGAACCGTGGCCGGGATTCAAACTCAAGTTTAAGATCCATAGCACAATGTGATCACCACCGCACTGCTGCTACACAAATGCAAATCCTGCAGCCAATTCCTTGTTGATTTCAACAAGCAATTGCCCAAGTGCACCACCGCACACACAATAAAGCAAATGTTACAACACCCTGTACCAGCTTTCACAGGGATAGTTGTCGTGACAGATATTTCACTATCGATACAAGACCTAATAATGGTAATTTAAATGAATTTGTCAGTCCGCTGCTGAAGGAAGGCCTCCTCATGCCGTGTCAGTTGTGAGAGTTCACCATGCTTCGCTACACTGCTCAGGTGAATGGAGGGCCAAGACTGGTTCAGGTATTACTTGCCACTGATGTTAGCTGTGGCCAGAAATCAAACTCAGGTGGTCGGGTTTATAGCGCAGTGCATTAGCCGCTGCCCCACCACACCATCAACACAACTCTTGATGATTCTTAAATGGAAGCTTCTAAATTTCGATTTAAAGCTTTCGTGACTGCAGGGATTCATCTTCTTGGTTCTTTCGATAAAGTCACGTAGAAGGGAAATAATAACATAATAAAAATAAATCATCATTAAATAATTCTCACGACGTTTCGGCCACAACGCAAGCAGCCGTCCTCAGGTGAAGAACAGGTCTGTCTTCATTATTATTATTTTATTATTTCCCTTCTACGTGACTTTACCGAAAGAACCAAGAAGATGGAAGCTTCTAATTTAATATATAAACGTAACACAAAGTAAGAAGAGCAACTTAAACAGCAGCTATGCTAACACATTTTTGTTCCTCAACTGCAAAATGCCTGTTTTGGTAATAATACAGAAATACACCATATTTACCCTGCATGCCAATGTGAATACTAACACATACTGTATATACATACACGTTTTAAACATTTAATTATTCCGTTTTCTGCGTGAGAATGTTTCAATGTGACGCGTGAACCGTACGCCCATCTCTGCGCGTTGAGACCCCACGCTGGAACCCAGCGATTTGCTGGGATTCTTGCAACACGCCTGAAAATAGCTTCACTGGGTGAACATTTTCAGGTGTGCAAAAACGCTCGTGAGAAAGACCTCGTTAGCGCCGCCGCTGAATGCACCAATCAGGATTGAAGGACACCGCCCTGTCCAAACATGACCCCCTGCAGTTCGACAGTCTCAGATAGGCACGTAACGATTTGCTACCGAAGCGGTCAGATGCATATTTACAATTCTGGGTCATGATTTTAAAAAAACATCGTTCGTCTCGTGTCTACTCTCCCCATACGCATTATTTCTCTTTTAATTTTTGCGTCTTTTTGGTTTGTTTTTGCAGTCGTGTTTGCGCTAGATTATCCTGAAAGCATCGTCGTAGCGTTTGCATTAATATCAAATACAAAAAATCAGTTCATTACTTGGCGATGCTGCGTTGGCAGTGGCGCGCAAGCACGGAGAACTAAAAACTCAAACACATTCATCAATAAGACTGTGGCCTTAAAAAGAACAAGTATATAACACGTGACATGTTGGGGAATGGGCCTTGTTCATATCACTTCTCCATTTTAATATAATGACCGACACATCATATGATGCATTGCATCATGAACCTCACAACTGAGATGTCGTTACATATCCGGCCCAAAGACCTCTTGCGGCTGACAAAACATCTTCCTGGAACATATTTTACATCCCAGATGTATTGTTCCTGCATCAAGGAATGCTTCCAACTATACACTCCAAGAGCCTACTACTATCAGCTAAATGCTACTGAACTATGTGTACAAACGTTTGCGCTTAAAAGGGCTTAAGTGGAGTGCTCTTGTGGCCTATTTGTGCCAGCGTCGTCCAAATTTGCCAAATTAAAAAAAATCCGTAAATTATCCATACGAGAAAACACATAACAATCAATAGCCCCGACTTCCAAAACTAACACAGACTATGTTTGGGAAACATAACATCTTTGTCATAGTCTTGCGCTATGAGAATAGCACAAATACCAAATGTACGAATTATTTAATTTGAATAACAGATGGCAACCCAGAAGCTATTTATCAAAAAATGTCAAAACCGGCCCAGTGTTTGTGTGCTTAAGTAAAAGCTGCTGTGTAAACTTGGTTGCAATAATGCAATAGGTCGATGGTATAAAAAGAATTGTATTCAAATGTGGAGACACAGTATAGAGTTCTGCTTGTATAAACTCACACTAATCTCTGTGTTCAACTCCCGACCCAAGTCCCTGTCCTGCTACGCGTCCATCAAAAAAGTGCCGTGGTCAGGCTCACCTGATTCCAGCATCACAGCCCTGCGGCTCCGAGCAGCCTGGCCGTGTCTCCGAGGCTGAAACCAGTGGGGAAGAGGAGGATGGAGGGCCCTTTTCCCTTCGGCTGTGCCAACCCACATCACCGGATGGACCAAACTCGCGAGCCGCCGTAAAGGGCATCACGGGACGACCAACTGGGGCAGGAACAGAGTCATGCGCGATGGGCTGGAGGGTGCAGGGCTCAGCAAGCGCAGGCACAAAGCCAGGGGAGGGGGGCGGTGCGGAGGGGGAGGTCACCCGAGACGCTGTGTCTACGCTGTGTAGCCTTTTGGATGTCGACTGCAACGCCACGTCCCTTTCGGTCGCACCGGCAACGTCCGGTGGAGGCTCTTCACTGCCGACGTCTGCGGGTGTTGTTGACGAGCTGGCCTTATCAATCTTTTCCAAGTTATTAATGGGCTTGAAAGTGTCTGGCGAAAATGTTTTGCTACCCGCTCCGTCGGTGGAAGACAAGGCAGAGGAGCCAGAAGGCACAAGATTCTTCCCTGAAAGTGCTTCATTGTCCATCTTTCCTGAGCCCTTACTTTCCAAATTAGTAGCCCTTGTAGTGAAGGTGCGAACAAACAAACCATCGTCAGTTATTCCTTCATGCAGAGAACTGGGGTTATCGTCCTTTCTCGGCTGCTTCAGGGTCGAAACATCCAACTCATCAGCAAGAGAACTGCCTTTGGTAGTGCCTGACAGCGATTCCTCACTCTTCTTCATGGCTTGTGCGTGCTTGGCCTCCAACCACTCGGCCAGAGTGGAGGACGACTGGAAGAGCGTAGACCCGCTACGAGAACTTTCTTCATTCTTTTTGGAGGCAGTGTCCAGTGGTTGAGAACTATACTTCCGCGCAGGCTGAGTGGTGACCTCTATGTTTAAAATGCATGGCTGCGTGTCCGAGTTTTTCACCGGTAACTCTGCACCCCGCTCGGGGAAGCCAGACGCTGTGCGTGAAGAGCTTGCGTCGCGCGCGCCGATGAGGCTCGTGTCGGTTGAAGCCTCTTCGGGCGATTTTGGCTGAAACTGCGAAGGGGATGTGCGGCGAGAACCTTTCTCAAAGTCCTCCTCGGCGACCGAGAGTTGTAAATAAGGCGGTGAAGTTTCAGCCGCGTCCGAGCGTAACGTAGACGCGCTGTAAAAGTGAGGCCTGTATAACTGGCTTTTGACAGGATAATACGAGGTTTCGTCCTGGTCCAAGTAGTTTATTTTTAACGACGACTCTAGGTCGGCGCCTTCAACTTCACTGTACATCTTAGTGGTTGACTTATCCAAGCGATTTGGCTGAAGTCCCGGCGTTATGTTCGTACTTGCAATGGCGTCTACCAGTTGGGCAGGAGTTTTCTCCTGTTGTACAGGCACATTTTTAGTAGGCTGTTCCTCAGAACAGGACTTGCCTGTCCCACTCCTTTGTTGGTCATTCTCCTCAACACCCTGCAGGAAAAGCGGTGACCTTATAGGGGAAGAAACCTTTCCTTTGCCCAATATTAAATCTGAAAATGACTGCATCTGTGTTTTTTGGTGAATAGGATCGTCTTGGCGAGCAGTCTGCGCGAGCACCACATCATCAGCTTTTAGAGGTGGCCCAACATTTCCTGTTTTTCAATCCTCCCTATTGTTGGCATTGGCCTCAGACGGGCACTTTGTGGAGGTCCTGTGACCTGCATCTGAGATGAACCCGGAGATAAATCTTGAGTGACCAGTTTATCAACTTTGCCAGTCTCTAAATCACTCAATTTCACAGAATCCTTCTTCGATCCTGTCATATAATCTTTGCCTCCTTCATGTTGGATGTCCTTCTTGTGAGCGGAAGATTTCTCATTCTCAAGTCCACGTGTCCTGGCTTCGTCAGTCTTGGGAGCACGTTCAGTCGCGTCGCCCTCTCTCGCTACCGTCGGTGCCTGCGACGCTTGGGCTTCCGAGCCCTCGCACAGAACATCCAGGAACGGGTTAAAGGAATGGCTGCTCAGGAAAGGGTTTTTAGCAGAGGACGGGAAAAAGAAGGGTTGGAGGATTTGGTGGAAACCTTCTCCGGTGAGGAGGGCGGTGGCGGTGGTGACACCAGATCGTCCCGAGCGAAGGCCGCCGCTGCATTCGACAAATTGTTTTCCCGCACGGACTTCCGGCGCGATCACGGCGCGGTTCTCGGCGTGTGGAGAAGGCCGCGGCGCCGGCATAGGTGCAGGGGGGGATTTGGGAACCTCGGCAATGTCGGTGAACGACAGCAGCGACGCGGGCGTGGGGGGAGACTGCGACAGAATGGACGGGGGTGTGCTGGGAGGGTGTGAGATTATGGACATGGGGCTGGAAGGAGAGGTGGGGGAGTGCACGGGTGTTAGTGGGGGGCACAGAGGGAAAGGCACAGCGGGTGCAGCTGCCGCAGCGAGGGGCGAGTTATCAGACATGGAAGGGCTTTGTGGGAGGTTTGTGGTTTCGACCTCGGGAGACACGTCCAGTCTGTGGGGGAGACACAAAACAAGGGACAGGAGGAATACAAATCATGTTACCCTCCTACCCGTCTCCAGCCACGGCGCTCCGTTGTTGTGAGACGCAGCAGGGTTAGAAATTACGCAACGATTCACTCTGACCCCCTGCACCCTTGCCTGCACCCCCCCACCCGCCTTCCCTATCACCAGCAGCAGTTTGATGAAGCATCACAATTTGGGGTCATGAATCGATTTAAGATCGATTATTTTCGTGTAATTCTTACCGTCTCGGTGATATCCACTCCGTGTAGCTACATGTGAGATTAGTGAGCATAAGAGATGGTGAATTGATGCATCGTTGCATGCCAAGTGGAAGGTATGACAGATACGAGTTAAGTTGCGCGTATCCATAACGTGTTCACAGACCGTGAACGTTTTAATAATTTTAGCTTAAATGATAATTTATTACGTGAGCTGAAGGCACCGGTCAATAATATTTGTTCAGCTGAGCATCTGCACGAGCCATTATCAAAGCGTGCTCATTCTTCTTAAAGGAATACGTGGGTTTCCAATTTACTATGTCATCTAAAAAAAAGTACCATTTATCCCCAAAAAAGCAATAGAATGATTAACAATGTATATTGTCCATCCAAAAAAAGTATACCCACTCACAAACGGGATAAAATGTGGAGAGTTTGTCTTTAAAATTTTGTTGAAAAAATTCATTTACGACACAGTTAATGCGTTCTAAGAAAAATAATCTACATGTGACTCCATCCAATCACAGGCAGTTATAATCAGGAAAAAACTACCGTAAAATCATAGATAAGAGAACGTGGCTCCAGTTTCTGCCGTTTATAAAAAGCATTTACATTTTGGAAAACTATTTATTTTGGTGATTCTGTTATGTTGACAGTGGTGCACAAGCACATATACCAAACGATTCAACGCATTCGTCAATAGCACTGTGGCCTCAAAAAGAAAAACATATAATAGGTGAAATTAATGGCATTTGTTCTCAGCACATAGATGATTTACAGCACACAAATAATTTATGTTGCGATACAGTACATCGATTACGTGCTGTGAAGAAGGACCAATGCCCGAAACGTCACCAACACACCGGTGTGCTGAACTAGTAACACACTGACATGTTTTGTTCACATGAAAAACGTTACTAATTGGCTGTGTCGGGTGGTGGTGGGTTTAACGGCACATTTATATATTTACGCGATTTAACCCAAAAAACATTGATGATGTTAAAATTTTGGTTGCAAAAGCCTACGTGTTAACTCTTTGGTTCTTTCGGTAAAGTCACGTAGAAAGAAAATAAATTAAATAATAGAATACGACGTTTCGATTGCAACACAAGCAACCGTCATTAGGTAGAACTAAATTTGAGAGAGAGACAAAACACAGACACGGAGACACACAGACAGACACACAAGCAGAGAGAGAGACAACACAGAGACACACAGAGAGAGGGACACACAGAGACACACACACACAGAGAGAGACACACAGAGACACACACAGAGAGACACACAACACAGACACACAAGCAGAGAGAGAGACAACACAGAGACACACACAGAGAGAGACACACAACATAGACACACAGACAGAGAGAGAGACAACACAGAGACACACACAGAGAGAGACACACAACACAGACACACAGAGACCCAATGTGTTAAATCGCCTATTCCACGTTTCCTTTAAAGGCAGTAAAGTTGCGCAACATATTCGAATGCACGTTGAATAAGCCGACTTGAGAACCCATTGCAATGTTAGTAATAAAAGCAAGCGTACCCAAAGCGTACGCACTCTCATTTGTGAGTAGGTGGCGGTATGCGAGCTGTCGCAGCTATTCGTATTGGTGAAAGTCAAGCAGAGATGTTATCATATTTATTTTTACAAGTGTTATAAATATCGTGCAGTAGTACAGTGCACCTCAGAGGCCAGTTTTAAATGTGACACATTGTGCAGGCGAATCTCTTGCATAAATGGTTGAACGTCGGCATGCTACAAAGTAATAACGAAAGTAATCTAGGGCAACTTCGTATATCCACTGCTGGATGTAGGCCTCCCCATAATGCACCATCGGTCATGTGGGGTAGTTGACCATACGTTGTCAAGCACATTTCGGTAAAGAGTAATTTCAAGTTTCATTGGCGCACTTAAATACTGGATAATAAAATAACACGTGTAAAACGAATATAATCTTTGTTAAAGACTGAAGCAATGAACATTACAATAATCATTAAAAAAAACTAATTATATTTTAGACATTTTCCAATTCACTGCTGTGGCAGTCGAACATGGCTGTTTTCATCATATCTCACCATGCTGGCCAGTGTGGGTTAACCATCATAATAAACTCCATTAATATTTCGATTTAAAGCTTTCGTGACTGCAGGGATTCATCTTCTACATTTATATTGCACCTTTTTACAAGGTACTCAAGTTGCTTTACATCACACACACAAACACATAAATAATACAGCACTTACCAGGGGGGGGAACTAAAAAGTATAGAAGCTAATTTATAGAACCGAACGCAAGAGACAATGCACGCGTCTTGAGGCGCGGGTTTCAGCGCCACCGCCGTTGTCACCAAATCACGAACAACGCTGTCCAGAGCCCTCTCCTGACGGGCAGCAGCGCAACACAAGGCACGCGCAACCCAATGTGCAACACCACATCCATCACGGGGAATGCACGGGCCACTCGGACCATTGAATAACACAGTCTTCGGGATGGCCACACATACTGGGGTGAGTAAATCTGTACACTTTCGAGAGCCTCATTTGTCAGAAGGAATTTCTTGGGACTACAACTCTGGATTTTATAGAAAGCCAGCGAAGAGAGGCCAAGAGCGGACGGATGGATATGTTCGCATGTCCGGGACTCTTGATACAATTCTGGTAGCCGAGTAGAGGACGTATTGCAATTTAGGACTGAGGCACCAAACAGAGAGCACTGCATACGAGTTCTTTTGGGTTAGATCGTGTAACAATAAATGTGTCGTTAAACCCGCCACCACCCAACACAGCCAATTAGTAAGATTTGTCACGTAAACAAAACGTGGCAATTCGTTGCTAGTTCAGCACACCAGTGTGTTGGAGAGTAAACCCACAACATTTACCATTCGCGTACCGTGACGTTTTGCCGGTAATTACAACCAGCCTCGTCAGGCGACAGCCAGAGTTGTGGGGAAATCCTCCTGTTTCGTCAAATTTACGTTTAAGCGATCTAACCCAAAAAAAAACCTCTTATGGATAATATTGGTCTCAAAAGCCGGCATGTTAAACAGACAACACTGCAATGATCAACGTTTTTGGGTTTAGATCGCGTTATTTATAAATGTGTCGTAACCCTCCACCACCCGACACGGCCAATCAGTAAAAAAATGTGTCACGTTGACAAAGACACATTTTTTACTGATTGGCCGTGTCGGGTGGTGGAGGGTTACGACACATTTATAAATAACGCGATCTAAACCCAAAAACGTTGATTATGAATAACATTGGTCGCGAAAGCCTACGTGTTAAACTGAGCACTGCAATGATCGATCCTTGAAAACACAAAGGCGTGGTGGATCACACCGTCGCCATCAGAAGCAGACAAGCAGGGTCTCAGACGAGCGATGTTTGTGAGGTGGAAGATAACTGCTCCAGTGATGTTTTTTAACATGAGGCTTGAATGACAGCGGCCAAGCCGAAGACAACACCCGGATTTTTTTACAACGCCAAGTGGGGAAAACAAACGTAGGTCATCGACGGTGGCACGAACATTGGCATAAGAGCCCAAAGGCACACACACGTGAGTCTCCCGCACTGTTGAACTGTAGGAAATTAAACTGCTAACAATTTTTGATATCGCCAAAGCACAGCGTCAAAGACGATATGAAACTTTGATGAAATGTTAATGTTTGAGCGTCATTCGCGTACCAATGATATTTAATACCACTGGTGAAGAAGGAAGATTGCAAAGAGGGTGTCCAGGATTGGTTTAAATATTACGAGGCAGTCCTCGACTTACGAACGGGTTACGTTCCTGAAACCCATTCGTAAGTCGATTTTTCATATCTCGGAACTCAATATTTAATTGTACATACGGTCAGTGTTATAAAATGTGCTATGGCTCAACAAAAGAGGAAAAACATAGTTAAACTCAGAAATAAGAAGAAAACAATATTTACGACGTTGGATTGTCGGTAACGCCAGCGAAATGTACGCGTCTTCTAGGAACCTCCTTCTAAAGCCCGCCTCAGTATAAGTTCGACTTCACAGCCATAATCATTCACATTTATCAGCGGAGAACCACCTAGGAATGCAATGCATCTCGCGTTTTTCTCCAATTATACTCGAAAGTCTTAACGGTTGGAGCAATAATAACACATGCCGAACGCTGGTGTTACGCCACCTTGAACGAGCAGAGGTTTCTCTCTGGGCGTATCGTCGTCATATCTTCTCTTCATTGGGCGCATCAGAAGGTCGGCAGTGTGTCTCCTACCTCCGGACCGCAGCGTGGATTTTGTTCTTCATCTTGCAGGCCATATTCTGGAGTATCAGGATGCGATGGCTACAGGGAACCGACTTAACGGGAATCAGCATTACTGCATACATCCGCATGGTAGTGTCTAGAATGACGCGAGCAACTTGTGACTAGGGAACATGCTTGCTAGACGGGAATTAATGGGTGATCGCCTGGTATTACGGGAAAAGACCGCACGGAAGTACCGGCTTTACCCCGGTACCACTAGCTCTATGTCTGAGCGGTCAGGCACGGCATGGAAACATGGAATATGGCAATTAAGTAGCTAACGATGGCTTGTGTCCTATATTTAGAGTTATTCGCCAGTATCACAGAAGCCAGTGTATATCAAGATCGTGAAATGTTTTTCAGTTCGAGGTTTCTAGGAAGGGCTCACACTGCCGGATGGACAGAATCTCCAATCTGACATTTAGTACGGCCACTCCTCGCCGCATTACGAGTAGTCGCAAACTATATCTATGACTGCACATCGCCCAGGTCAGCGAGGAGATTGACGCTTCGGATCCTTAGTGGACACACACGGGTTCCGGTCACAGCAATTTTCTAACGTCAGTATTGAAACATAGTAGAATCCATTCAAAACTGCACCATGCCTATGTATTTTAGCCTCATAAGGGTGTCGAATCCTTGGTTACTGCGCTTTTATCAAAGCGATTCTCCAACCTGCTAATCAGTAACCTTGTAGGCGTCCGGACCTTATCATATCGCCTTCCTTAACATTCACCGGTTGTATATCAATCCGGTTCATATGATACCCTGCTATCTCTGTACCTCTCCGGGCAATTTGGGTATTATAATTCGGGCGAGACAAACGCCATATTGATCCATCCTGTTTAAAAGGCATTTATATAAATCATGGCTGGCTCCACGGGAATAGGTGGGAGGAGGCAATGATTTCGCGGGTTCGCGTACTTTGGATAGCTGCAAGCGTCAGCAAACGAAAACTCCACGCTCATCGTAAGCACCACGGTAACTACACACCCGCTTTAATACCACGTGCTGCAAAGTTGTCTATACCTCGTGCAAGCCGAGCTGCCGCCTTCTCGGTTATACTCTTTACAATCTGAGCAGCTGTCTCTGGCAGAAGGCCGATCCGCTCATGATTCCTGCGCGAAGAAGTTGTTTCGAGTAAATATGGGGATGGAGATGCATCACTCATACGTGGCCGCTGTGGTCCTGACGTTTCCATGCTTTGGTTTTCTAGGCCATCTCTGGTCGGCTTAGTCATCTAGGGTCATTTCATGAGACATAAGTCGCAATATGTGAGTAGTTGGCTTGGTCACTCTGTTACGGACCTATCTTGTGTGTGCTACAAGGTTAAGCCTATGACATATCGGTAGGTGGTCTAGTACTTCAAACTGTTATGTTAGCTCTCCACAATCGACTGCTCAGCTAAACCTATGATTTTATTAGTAAAATGAGCCACGCAGCAGTGTTCCGTCTTCTAAGCCTAGGGAATGTAGTAACTTATCGCTTTACGCCTTGGATCTCCGGGGCCGCCTATTATACTCCGCTCAGGGCCCCCAACACGTCTCGAATGGTGTCGTCCCGCGACCTTCGTAACCTTGAGCGAATCGAACCTTCGGTGCAATGTGTGCTTAGCCAGTCTGTGAGATGTCAGTTGCCATGTTGTAAAGAAGGCGAGGAAGAATCCTAGCCTGAGGTCAACGTGTGGCTAATTGTGCAACGGATAGCGGAAACCACGAAGAAGTTATACATCTCGAGCCGCCGTATGGCGGGGCTTACGGAAGCCGGTGTCGGGGAACCACAGCTTCTGGACTTATTGTCTATGTTATTGGAAGGTCCATTGGTCATGAGTCAGCAACGCCAGTTCGTCTTTCTGCGCTAAGAGACTTTGTCCTCGTGTATTGTTTCCCGAAGCATCATGGCTGCCATCTAAGTACATCCAACAGCCATTCTGTTCACGTTACTCATCTAAGATACCGTATCTTTATAAGTTGAATATAAGACCAGTTAGCAGGTAAGACTATACATGTCTGGGCTCCGTGTCAGGTCGACGGGCAGATATCCGACGAAGGGTATTGCCAGCTCTGAAGCCATAGTGCTTATCCTCAGGTTGTACGCATCGTAACGGGAGTCTCTTATAAACAAACATACATGAATATTCGTACCCTCCTTCCAGCCAGAGCTGTGGGCTTCCTCATGAACCGTGTCTATGGTAGTTCTCAGCGCAGGCAGAGCGACCGGTACCGCAGTTATTGCCGTGGGCGGCACGATAAGTAACAATCGATTTAAGCATCCTGCGTCAAGCCACGTTTACGATACAATTTATTTATTAATGGGCATCACAGCGCCTGGCTAAGGATAACTCTGACAAATCCGACGAGGATTTTCGCGCCCCGGCGGGATGAGCCGGTGCCCTCTGCTCAGCCATGAGCTGGCCTCCCGCACCCCTGGGACGGTGACGTCTTGCCTAAGGCTTGCACTATAAAAAGCTGCACCTGCCCGACTTCTTGCGTGGATCCTGCAAGACGTCCCGTAGCGTTCCTGAACCCTGACTCGACGGTTTCACGCCTTCGGTCCAACAGTCTACAAACTGGCATAGACGCCAGTTCTATCTTCCAGGAGCACGGAATATCTGTCGGTACACATCTTACCAAATGATTTCGTGTCAGGGCTCCGCGTTTTCACAGTCGCCTTCCAGTTAGAGCTCGTTGGGCATCGCGATGGGCTACCCGAGCGTGAAAAACTGCAACCTGACTGTCCTAAGGTACTGCCGGTACATGGTCAGACTTCAATCGTCGAAAGTACAGATCTCGGGGTCGAAATGGTGTGCACTCCATGGTCTAACCACGCGCTCTAAAGTACTTCTAAAAGCTCTTGGATCTTATAAATTGTTCCCAGCAAAGTAGCTGCTTACACTGGGGCCAAAGCATATGCACCGTATTACATTCACCACTTTTGGCGACGATAACAGTCGTGCAATAACCGGCATTTAATAGTAAACTCCATCGAGGGCAACCTTCTACTGTCTAAAACAGTTAGTCCAGCGTGCGTTGCTTGAAACTAAAGGAAACTATCTACCCGATAGATTGCAACCGAACATGTGGTTGGATTTCCGACGAGTTATTGCTCGCTCTCCTGGCGCACCCTAAACATTTCTCCCACCAGATTGTCAGAGGTCATGTTGTGCTTGGCCTTGGAAAGGAACTTCTGTATAACAGTGCGATATTCAACCCGCGTTCAGGGACCGCAATAGGAGGTCTATCCGTAACAAATCCACCGGGAATGCACCACCGCAGAGGCTAGGAGTACAATCACGTTTGTGACAGTCGTATGCAACTGAACTTGGGATTTAAAACCGGATAAGGAAAGTCGTCAGTCGGATCTCCCTTTGAGAACAGATCATCTAATACTCAAAGAGAGCGTAATCAATAACGGGTTCGACTATACCCTGGATAATCGTAAAGTTATTTTGGCGGAAAATACGTCCGCCAGATCGCTCTTGCCACCGTTAAGTGAGGCCGCCCTATTCTTATTCAGTAGCAGGTTTCTCAGCAACGGAAGTCGCCCCTGCTAACCGAGCACAGAATGGGACAGTTTTCTACGGTTGAACGTGTCCTTGAACGGGAGGTATCCAATCCACTGACCTAATCTTATAGTCGAGCCAGGGGTTTTAGAACTTGCGCCATTCTGTGTGGTAGCCCTGGTAGATCCCAAATTCATTATTGCCCCAGCCTTCCGTGAGCAAGGTTCGGTTAAATTTAGAGCAGCAAATGTCCTGCTCTGCCTGTTTTCGAGCTAACAAGAATACCTGTTAAAATAATAGGTGCCGCAAGTTGTGCCGATAACATATGGACAAACGCCCTCGTGCAGGTAACTTAAAAAATACTGACTCCCTCGCCAAAGCCACAACTGTTATATTACCGAGGGTTAGACAGCGTCTGAACACAGTGCATTTGTACGCCGACACCCACGATCGAAGCTTTGCATAAAAAGCCGCCAAAAAGCGATCTCACCATAATTGAATGCTTCTTAAATTGACTGGTTACCGTATGCTAAGTGACGTATGCGAATCCTCTGATAGTTAATCACTCCCTACATTGATCAAAACACGCCGGCGGGAAACTTGGCAATTCAAGGAGAATTGTCTAGGTTAGCGAGTGTGACGATACACTCAGGGCGGCGACTCATCGTTCTCCCATTAGACGACCTCATCAAGAACCTTAAGAGCTTTTTATATGTTTAAACTGTCGTGAACTGTCCAGCGCATACAAGTACTTGGTCGTCCTAGTAGGAATAAAAAGCATCTGTGGAAAGCCCCTTAGCCACGCACTGGGCCTTCCAGAAGCCAGCTGTAAATTGTGACCATCTAGGGTTCGAAAATTAGTTCACTGATTGCTTAAGGCTCCAATGCTGAAAGAGGGCGCGCCCTCGTGATTTAGACGAAAGAAAGATTGGTGCCCAACCATGCAACACAAGTCATTTTTGCTGATTTCGTGCGTATCTAGTTTTTTCCGTATCCAGGGGCCGGGGAGAGTCCTTCTGCGTAACACTCAGAAGGCACCGGTCCTCCAGGTCGCGTTATTGGCAAATCGCTGTGACCGTTATTCAACTGCGCCGATGAGATAGAATCTAGCGAGTGACGTATCCTACGTTCTAACGATGCACATAACGACCGAGTTAACAATCTGCTTCAGGTGGCAGCTGTACGCGCCGGCGGGATGGTGCTGTGCACAGGTTGGGCACGGATTAGTGCTGGCATAGTTTCTTACGGGATGCACCTGGTTAGCGGAGTGATCGATCTTACTGAACAAGGCGGCAACTGAATTTCTATACACCCTAGGCACCTATCCGCATGCGAACTATCATTTCTAAGTATGTGCGTTTGAAAGCTCCCTACGAGGAGCATAACCGCCTATACTCAACGTAGAATATACTGGACATGTCCGCTTAGTCGGGCCTAACTATTTAATCGGAAACTGTTGTCACTAAATACCTACAGAGCTTAGCAGGCGACTGCTTCAGGTGGATGGCTACACTATGCCTATTGGCTCGATATATCACTTGAACGGTTCGTGGATTCCTGGATTTGTGCTGAGGCGTTTCCAACAGTCGGGAAGGGAGAGTGCCTCATATAGGACTGCGCGGGTTGTTAGGTTACGGTGCCTCTGGGAATTTTTCCCGCCAAACAGAGTATACGGCACACGCGTTGTTTCGCATGCCATCCCCGACAGAATCTCTTTAACTTATAAAGGCTTCATAGTATCTAGAACATTTGCGGAGCCGATTCGGAAGGACCAAGTGAACGGCTAATCTATGCCGGATTGCAGTGCATAAACCATCCTGCATTCTGCTTAAAGCGCGCAGCATGGTTAGAGGGTCACATCTGCGATGCAGTTTTATTCGGGAACAATGCTTCGCTGTTGACGGGTTCAGCCCTCGTAGTCTGAGCTAGGCTTATAACCATCAGCATTGAGGTATACCATCTACACAAGGCGCCGCTCCAATTCGTTAAAGATTACCTGTGTCCGCCTCCGTTACTGGAACTTCTTATCCCTTAGTAATTCAGAGGGCACTAACGTTGTGAGCGTCTGGATGGGTCGCCTATGTGACCATCTACACGCGCAAAGGGGGTAACATCGCCCGACGGTTCGGTTGGAGGCACCGCCCAGTTCCGCCAGTTTCGCGGCCCTCTGCAATTAACCCCGTTAGTTACGCAGACGCGTGCCCTGAAATGCTACTATATCTTAGAATTTTACACCAGGGAATGACGGCCCAGGAGAGAACACGTCCCGCGAGATAACCTGAGCCCTTAGCATAACCGCAGGCCTCCAAGACAAGATAGCCTGAAGACTGTTCTATTTGTGTGAGGAGCTTGCCCCATGCGACTCTTCTAACTACAATCCAATGCGAAGCGAACGTACCTTTCAAACTAAGCAAAACAGCACTCGAGCCTGGTGGAAAGCATAGACGACTCATCATATCGGGCTAACAATCCGATCCCGCCAATAGCTTATATGGTACTAGTTCACACACGTTCAAATTTATGCAGGTGATAGATGGTCAGCGCGGGTTACAGATAACCGGGATAGTTGAGGGCCACAGCGTGTCACTACGCGTACGAAACCATCATCCTAGACGTGCGCACGAAGATATGGATCACTATCCGTCACGCCCTGGATAGTTGGTTGCTATTGTAGGATGCTCGAAGTGCGCGACGGAGTGGTGTAGGTACCTGACAGCTAAGCGGCGAGAATCAACTCCCCATACCGGCCGAGCCAAGTGGGACGGCGAACTGAGACCTTCTCCCTTCGCGAATCGCCTGTAGGTTGGCGTCAAAAAACGGCTAGCGCGCGTAAATCCCGAAACGTCATAGAATGCTTATAGTGTGCGTACTTCCAAATGGTGCTTAAGCGGTCTTCCTTACTGCAATCAGTGGGTATCGGTACTGTCACCCTACCAGCCGTTATTATTCGTGTACAAGACTGGAGAACTTCAGTAGACTACTAGATCCGCATATATCTGGGCGAAGTATCGTTGGGCGAAGCGTCCAGGCTCAAGTCAAGAAGCAGTATTGACCTTTCTGCGAACACTGGGGTGCACCCTGGGACCGCACCTAGCCCTATACTGGGTTCCGCTAACATGAGGTGTCCGCGAATATCCTTGTAGCAAGTAACGTCTGGAATTGATTTGTTACTGGGAAAATTTCATGCACAGGAACTTTTCCGTAAAACATAAAAACACGCTTTAAATGAGAAAGGCTCATAGTTAGCAAATCTTACCGGCCAAATGGGCGGTCAGTAGTCCAACTCTCCAGTGCGGATAAGCAGCTCTTGGAATTGCGTTCTTTATTAACACACGGTTATTACCATGACGGAGTATAGTCACTTGAAATATAACCGATAGGTGATCATGATTCGTAAGATGACTATCTATCTGGTCTTCCGTGCATAAGCAAAACTACTTACGACATTGTGGGATTGGCACGGAAGGTAGAGGGACATCTGAGTAACCACCCTTATTAATGTGGCTTCGTTTGCCGGTAAGCATTTATTGGGCAACAAGTTACATTTATCAGCAATACTCTACCTTGGTTTGCCAAAGCGCCTTACGACCAGCTGTGTCACCGCTGAAGAGTTCTTTCGTCAAGAGGTACTATACGATGTCCATGTATCACGAGGTATAAAATCTCTCTCGACCGTTACCTCAGGAGCCACCGCGGGATTCACTACTGACTCCCGGATTTGAAAGATACCTGACATGGTTTTCCTCGTCAGGCCCGCTTGTGGTATCGCCCAAGAGATTTGCTGTGGTCTAAGCTCGAAGATAGCAGTCTGGCGTCGTTCCTGAGTTCAAGTCGCGCTGCACATTTGGTCTAAGGTAGTTTCGCTGTCACACTACCAGAGTTAACGTATAAAATCATCCGTCAACTCTTGTGTCACTGAATAAGCGGCTGTATCGGGCCGACTGAAAAACCATTGAGCATTCTGGTGAAAAAGAACCTAGCTCGCTGAGTGAGCCCCATAATTATAACATACGATCTGCGTGCCCATCCGACCTTCATCAGAACTGGTTCTAAGGGGCTTCCATACGTCTCTGGAGGACGTCTAGTACGGTAGCGCGTGCGACCTAAAGCTAATGGGCCGGTGATCGCGATAAGGTAATGCACGGGTCAATCTGCATAACATGCGTAATACAAAGGTTTTGCTGCATCGGTGAGATAACAACAGTCGGAGATCAGCGTATCTTTTCGCAAGTATCTCGCACCGCCACAGTTAGCTAAGGATTCGCTAATCCCCCTTTGTAAACCGGTTTTCCCACTTAAGAAACTGGTGGTCAGTCAGCCCACATCGATGAGGGGAGGGATAATAACCTCTTGATTACAGCACCTTGAAAATGAATCGTTTATGACCACAATAGTCGGTTCCGACTTAGTCTTTCCTATTACTGCTCGTAGAGTTAAAATCAACGAAACACCGGCTCCGGAGTGAGTATCCTTACTGAATTTCAAAGGTATGTCCTAGACTGACGAAAAGTGCAAGATACTGCGGTACCCTCGGTGATATCTTTAGATACACGGACAAGAATCAACTAAGAGCGCGACCCCGTTTCGTCAAGTCTTGTGCCGAATTCAGCTAACATGGCTTTAGCTGCTGTCTTAATGGAATCACGGCTCCCAATTCTGGTCTCTAGCAGGTAGGAGAAGCCGTCGGGAGCCGCGTCATTGTAAAAGGGTAAGTAGGACTGGCCGGGCCGCCTTTAAACCTACTGGATTTACTGATTGACCGTTATGCTCCGGGGTTAGTCACTGCATCCAGGCTTATGTCGCTCCGAACCCACTACCTTGCACGGCGCTCGTCTCCACTTAGGTGGTGGACATGGTCATTGCAGGGACGGGCCCCGGCCCGCAGTGGCGAATCAGCCCGGGTTTTGCATCATGGGGAGGTAATAGGCGTAGGTGCCGTAGTTTTCCTCCACGTAATTAACCCATTTGCCTTGCTAAGGTTCGCTAGTACAGAAGATACTTAACACATGAACCGCACTAGCCTAATCGCGTTGAAGTAGAGGACACAATGACCGGGACGGAGATTTCATTTTCTTCAAATTAGATCAACGAAGTCAGAGTAGTTTCGCAGGACGATTTGCCGTTTATGGTTTAGGCGCGTTTTTCCCGTGATTAGCCCTAAAATGAAGCATAACCCATAAATACAATCGTGTGTTGCCCATCGGACAGGCTCCTTTGCGCGACACATGAAGTCTCCAATTTGTTACCAGTAACGGCCACCGTGTGCGGATTGACCGCTACGTTGTCAAGACAGCAATATAACCTACGTGCATCACGGAAAAGGACTTGTCTAAAAGAGCTTAACATTCCACCATGTGAGTCTTATGCAGTCCGCGAGCTTATCAGGTCCACCCAGAGTATGACTTCAGGTATGCCGTACCGTTGTGGGTTGATGCAGCTCAGCTGTCATGTGCGTTAAACCCAAAGCTTGGATCCGGGCTTTACGAATCATTGAGCGCGGCCTGACTGGTTTAGGAAATCATTACACCTAGGAGCGCCGTGATGATTTCGCCCTGATTATTATGAAAGAGCATCCTTGTCTGCCAGAGTAGTTTTTTAGATGACAGCAACTCGGGTCATACAGGGTGTTAGTAGGTTAAACTTAGCTGTTTCGCTGTGGCCCTGCTTTAACATGCATCCAGGCGTTCACTGCGGTATTATTCCAGGTTTCAGATAGTGCTTATCTGCTATCTAGGCCATCCGAATCTCCGGATCTCGATGGCGTCGTCGTACGCTTTAGTGTTCGAACTTTACAGTATCCTGATGTGACGAGATTTATCCGCGTAGATATGTCGGCTCGCGTCGCGATCCCTAGCGCTTGCTCTTCCGTCTGCAAAATTCGGGGACCATACTCGTACCCTCAGGCCAATCCGAAATGTCCCCACCAGTGATGCAGTATGCGTATGTCGAATGATCCGTGCACCCCAAAAAGTCGAGGGGTGGGTCATTCTTTCCAACCTAAGGGGTGTTTTACATTCAAGAACGGCTGGTCCATGGCACGCACAATCCTGGCCGCTAAGCCCGAGAGGTTTAGGCGTCCACGCTGTGCTAACAAAAAACACATCCGGCCTCAAAGTTTAAAAAGTCGGGATGTTATCCCCTTATCTGCTTCAGGACTATCAATGATCTTGATCTGTTGACGGCTCATTGTGCCGTTGCATGACGTGATTTAAGACTTTAAGACGTTCGGCCTAGCATTTAGAATTGTAGCATACCCTGTGCAGATTGTACGCACGTTCCGGTCCTATCCGATCGTGTCGATCCTCCGAGGGCTGGACGCCGTCTCGGTTACCTCGACTTTTCGGACCGGATGGTACGGCGAGCTTTTGCTTCGACAGGTATAACCCATCCGGGTAGATTGTGCGTATAGTGTAAAGGTGTGGAATATCGTCCGCTTTCTAACCGCGACCGACGATGGCCTTCCCGTGGGTCCGCTCCAGACGTAAAAGCGCCCACTTCTGACGTTGGGGTTTCTTTGACGGAATAACCTGACCGGGATGTACCCTATTTGGGCATGAGGGGTCGAGTGGGGTCAAGTGAAGCGGTACCGAGCAACTAGGCGTGCTAACCAAAGGCGGATAAGACGTTTCGTAGTATTGTGCGGCTCACGACTCAAGCCTGTCCGGCTGTATTGGGGGACACACTGTTAGTTATGATTCCGACAGCCTAAGGCTTGTAATTATGTTCGTAGCTACGTCGTAAGAACCCTTATATTTTGTTGGAACCCCGCTGTTGGGAAGGACCCTTAGCCATATCCATTCATCGGAGAGAAGGCCCAAGAATTCGGTGTAGAGGGCCCACAAACGCTGGGGTAACCCAGCGCAATTGGGGGTCCTGTCGACGGACCGCACTGAACTTAACGTTCCGAATAACGATCCCCCCAGCTGTTTTATTCAGAATCTAGCTTTCCGAATGACATAGGTCCAGCTCTGGCGGGATATGCCAACATTAAACGCGTATCCCGCGAATTTGTCCGCGTTTAGAGGCAAAATAACCGTCGAAGTGGGCCTCAAAAGCAGCTGCCACCCCAACCTACTGCTGGCGTTCGAACATTTCCATAAATACACCCCACTATTATGATACTCAATCCAGGTACGAGACGACTGTCTTATATTAGTTTTCACTACCTGCTTACATGATCATGGGATTGTGTTCCTATTGTTAACTATTAGGAACGTCACAGCCCCACAGGAGTGCCTTCGCAATCATATACATGGAGGGCCCGTTCTTAGTGCAAGAATTTGTATCTCAAGTGCGAGCCGAAAGTTAGCTTACTCCCCGTATTAGTGTGTTAAAAAGCGTCCCACCAGGGCAGAACTCATTTGATTGACACCGTAGTCCAGGGCCGCCCGCTGTCAGGCTCACCCTGTTAAGCACTTTTTGCGGTGTTAATGCTGGCCCTCCGCGGATTGCCTAGAGAAAAGAGTGTATAGTATGCCATGGCGGTGACTGGTCGCCGAGTATTGGTTAGCTTTTCCTGGCAGAAGTCCTACGGGCAACGTGTGTGCCAGGGCGTGCAGGACTCCATATGACAACTATTGACGTTTACCTCCGCAAATAACCTAGGAAGCGCGCAGGCACGGCCCCAGCGTTGAGTTTGTGTCATTCTCGAATTCCGTTCCCTTTCGATGAACAGAAGAAAGATTAGTTAGCGCCTGCAGAGCGCGTTCCGAATGTATGTACCTAGATAATTTCGCTTCCGATTGTTTCCAAAACCACCCGGCCATGTCAATGCTATGTGCGGGCGCAGCGGAGCTTTTTAGGTTCAAAGAGCGTCAGCATCATACGGTCTACGCAAGTATGGCTTGTAGCTCTTGAGTTTAGCTCTTCCCAAACAGTCACTCGCTTCGGGAATAGTTGCTGCCCCCATAGGCAGCGTAAACCCCTGGGCGCTAAACACTTTCCGTCCGGAGCCCCGGGTTATCTTTGACGTGAACAGGGGAAGGCAGACGGTTACGGAACCCCAAGAACGCTCCGTTGATAAGGGAAAACGTTGTTTGTTGAGTACCTATATCGGAGGCAGACCTGCCTAATCACATGCACACGATTACGTACTCTACCCTAACTTCACCGACATAGACGGAAGCTCGAGTGTCGGGCTAATAGACGTTAGAAGAAACACCATAACTTATTGGAGTGGCTGGTCGATATCTGGACGCTTTGACGTAACACTACGTTTCCTTCCAGACGTGCTTAACGACTCAATACAGTTGAACGAGCACTCTTGTTTCTATGTATAACTAATCCGTCCGACTTATTCGCATAGTTATCGTTATAGGCGAGATACGACCCTGCTCAGCGACGCCGACGACGCCTTGTCGCTCATGTGCCTTGGGCCCGTTTTCGTCTGCCTTAAAGAGACTTAACCTTACTTAATCTGGGTCATAGTAAATAGAATACCGTCGCGTCAGCCACACGAGGATGCATAAGAATCTTAATGAGCCCACTACCACCCCTCCTATGCCTGCCTGCTGTACAGATCCACCGGCACAGACCACTGTTGATTGTGTAGATTGCCACGTTCATCCACCTAGTATACGGACTCAAATGTGAATAAGGATCCTTGTGGGAACCGACCCGACGCCGCGATTCCCCGTTTGCGCTTTAATCTAGCGAACGAGATCCCCTCACTGGACTATAAAGGATAGGTAGCATGTTCTTGCTAAATGCTGGTAGATAAGGGTTCCGCTCATCTTAATAGTTTGTTAACAACCGGGAAAATGTCTGGAATCGCATCGCCCGTGTCGCACGAGTCAGCAATGTGGCAACATTCAGCCCAGTCCCTAGCCAGGCTCTTTGCTTCGGGGAGGCTAGTTTCCGCCTTCGTCGGTGCATTTTGAATACGAGTTGCTACGCAGTAGACTCCAACTTAATCTAAGCGCTACTCCAATACTAGACATCCAAATATGCCACGACCAGATCGGTCTCTAAAGGGCGTCACGCTGGCTAAATCGAGGGTTCGTTCACAGAACCTAGACCTCGCTTCCAATCTTTTGCTGCCCTGACTCACGTGCGTCCAGATGTATCCAGATCATGCTTAGCAGTTTCTATCACACAGCATGATGCTCAATGGGTATTGGCAGTTTGTACTAGGACTCGTATCCACTGTTTATCAACGTTCAATTAGTAATTAAACCCGTTCCTACATAAACTCGGCATACCTAGGCCTCCACTACACTATATTCCATTCAGTACTTTCAGAATACTATGGTTTTCTCCGCATACATAGCAAGCACGTAATAGGTGATGAAAGAAACGAAATTTTTTCCTTGTTAAGTAGCATAGATGCCCCTATAGTTCGTATCGCAGTGGGCGTAGCCGAGCGGCATTTCGTGATCCTATTTGTCTCACATAAGTAGATGGGCGATTTGATGGAGATCGACCCCCAACACCGCAAGTCACCGATAAGTAGCATGTTCCACTTTTGCGACTCATTCTCTTTAATCTCGCAACATCTCATCTGTCTGGCATTACATCCACTAGGGGGCCTGAGTGTGAAAGAAGCAGCTGCGGAGCCTTCGTGTTAATCTTTACGGATGTTAGCAGAGGCATCGAAATCGGTTGTAACCTGCCGTCCCTTGTGACAAGTTCCCGTCAAACCTTCGATAAGACGAAGTTACCTTTTATTAAGATCCGATATGATAAATGGGCCATCCGAGTATGAGCAAATGAGCCCATCAATCAACCCCTTACATGACTTAAGCCGCAGAATTATGTTACACCAAGGAGACATTCAGTGAGTGAACCGATCGCAATGCCAACATCGACGAGGTTCTGCAGGCGGTCGGAATGCTGTACGGAACACGGCGTGCCTACTGCATTAATAGGCCCAGTAGCTGATGTACAATTGCATTAGATGACACATCATCCTGAGCTAGCATTTAGTACGATAAGCGTGTCGTTTGGCTTGTTTACCATTACTAAGGTCCATTAATGTTTGCTCAAGTACAATTTTAACGTTCGCTACACAACGGGACAAGGAAATGGCCCAGCCTTATGCCATTCGTGCTTTCCTTTCCGTATGCTTATTATTATGATCTATCATAGACCATTACGTCGTTCGTACAGTGTTCGTTGCCTAAAGTCTTGTAGCCGATATCATCAATTTGCACAGTCCTTAAACTGTTAAAGCAGTTGCACTTTGAGGGATGTGAGCTTCGGATATCTATATAAGGGTCAATTAAGGCGAGGGAGACTCCAAGTGGGGCTTCGGTTCTATCCGGAGTGGCAGTTTTGCATCAGCACTCATTTATAGGGCGCTACCGCTGTCCTGCCGGAATCTGATTTTTCCAGGCACATCTTTGGACCTTCGTACGAAACTTTGTGGAGGGAGAGACATATCTAATGCTTCGAGCGCGTTTGACCGAGCTCGAATGGGATGGAATGGGATGCGTAATTTAGTGCTTTAACTCACCCCAACAAGTTTTGTTCTAGACAATCACCCATCGTTCTAGTAGGGTCGGTTAGTGGCTATTCCGTCTTACCAGGTCGGGATAATGAATATCCCGCACCTCCCCGATAAAACCTGCATTAGCTTTTTGCTCAATAATTGGGCAACTTCCGGTCATGGGGCAGCCCCCGTTTTACTATCCGACTCTTCGAAAGCCGAATGCCGCGTTCGAAAACCGCTTAATGAATGATCATTATTGACAGACCGTCGTGAAATGGAAAAATCGGTCACTAGTATTTTCATTTCATTACTCCTCTGGATTTCCTCTGAATATCAACGTGGTGGATAATTGCAGAACCATGCGGAAACGGCGTCAGTGGCGGACTCACCCTAACGTTGCTTCTGGGCATGTAGTCTGTTTGGACGTACCTTTGCTAGCTAGAGTTATTGGTCGCATGTTCAGCTGCAGACATGAGAAAGTAGCACTCATTAATGTCAGGGTCGGTCTGGATCCGTTATGGTGATCCAAGACGTTAACTGACGTATATCGGAAAGTATACCAAGCCATAGGCCGATGGAGGGAGGATTGTGGACGGACCGGGCGCTGGACGTAACAATGGCGGATGATAAGAACTGAAGCGAAGAGTCGAGGTATCTTATCGTTCTACAACATGGCTTCCTCTCTACGACACTTCACATACACATAGGATTCTACGCTTTCGTATGGAGGATCCGCCATCTGCACGCTATGCGATTCTGTGATAAGACGCTCTGTGGTTAGGCAATGACTCTCGGGTTTGCCGGTAGACCAGTTGCACCAACAGTAGAGAATCCCGTTTACTGTTTATCTCGTCCCTATACACGATTTCTAATCAACTTGATCGACGTTATAGACTCGTCATCTATGACAACTCTACAACCCTTTGCCGTTAGATAACAATGCTATCTGTGCTTATCACACTAACCCTGATGACATAGTTTGCGCCCAGCTAACGGTCTTGACAGCTCTCACCGCTTCCAACAGTTCACTAACATAAACTTAAAGCGGACTATATATAGAGGTTTATCATCAGGTCGAGTGTTGATGACCCGATTTCCGGCCTTTAACCGACCCCGGGTGCCATATAAGTTTCTGATTACTTTTAACTATCGAGTCTACACTAGGAAAGGGAATGTTTTGCTGAAAAATTTTTGGCTTCAGTTCCAAATTTAAACGTGAGACTCCGATTTACATATACAGTCCCGATGATCCGTATTGGGGCGACTGTGTAACTCTCTAAGAATCCCAATAAAGTCTTGATGTCCACTCTATTCTTGACGCGCATAATATATTTAGCATCTGCGGAGTAACCGTAGGTAGCGTCATCTTTAATGAGAGAGAGCCTCCGGTTTCCTTATGGCCCAACGCCCGCTAAGTAGTGATGTCGGCGTCAAAAGCGGTATGCCGCACTGACTGCGGTGGTCAATGTGGAGCTCACGAAATTGATATTCATAGGCGGACCAGAAGCAGCATCGCCGCGTACATCGGACCACTATATGAATTTAACCCCCTAGGGCCTGTGACTACGTAAACAGGTTGCCTTCCGAGCCGCGAGTGTCATTGGTTCGGACTTTCCTGGTGTGTGGAACGGAAGGTCGTTCTGAAATGACATCTGATCTACCTTCTCGCTTTGGCTACACTTTAAAAGAGACTTAATCCGATTGGCCAATGCCGGCTAAGGCCAATGGTTTTTACGCGCTAAGGCCGGTCAGTTCCCTGGATATACACACATATGGCAGAGCCTTGGTAGGACAGCGTTTGATTCGGGGATGTTTGATTACGACAGCAATCACCCAGATTTGGGCATCTCCGCTCGACCCTGAAGACAATGTTCCGGCTCATTTCGTGAGTAAACCTCTTAGCCCTGAACCTGATACTAGCTTTAGTTCACTACTTGCGATGTGTAACCAGACACGTGAGATTATGCCGAGGTATGATCGGTAAAACGAGACCTAGGATCCCAAACGCGATCCGAACCGGCTTGTGTCCATCATGCGAATCTGCTGAGTTCGATAATGGGAGTAAAAGTGTCCTCAAAAAATGAGAAGCTAGGTGGTGCCTAAATAACCTCGCTGATATTAGCGAGCCCGGCGCGTATTATAGGAAGGATTGTCGTCGACATTATAAACAGTCGCAGCCCGGCTCTCACCCAGGACTATATCAAATTGAAAGAGAGGTCGTGGACTCTGTTCGTAGACATTGACTGTTTCTGACGACATGCTTGATTCAAACCACTCACCATGGTGTCGTAGGTTTGTGGTATAACCCAAGATTTGCTTTATCAATAACAAGTATCACCTAAATCGCCATGGTCTCTGCATGG
Organism: Callorhinchus milii; assembly: GCF_018977255.1. Lineage (NCBI taxonomy): Eukaryota > Metazoa > Chordata > Chondrichthyes > Chimaeriformes > Callorhinchidae > Callorhinchus > Callorhinchus milii. The sequence continues at coordinate 26,677 of NW_024705275.1, read as the reverse complement.
TGGGGCGCTAAAGTCAACTGAAGAGCTGGTTCGGACAACCTAGTCTCGCCATGAGCTCTCGTGTTGACTCGGCTTTAATGTGGCAGGAGCATTTGGGGTGGGCTGTTATTTACGATCCACCCTGGGCGTTCTGACCACAGCGGAGTTGCCTGTCACGTACACGATTTCTGTCGACGCGACCACCGGTGTAATGCCTTGTTGTCAGTTCAGCACGGGGTTCGCTCTGGAGAGCTAACCATTATAAGGCACTGGTAATGCCTCCATAGCAATGTGCCCACGCCATTGCGGAAAATAGCTCCGTCAACGATCCAATCAATTTCAACAGGAACGACGCTATCGGTTCGCCAATGCCTACTATATGACCTCTACACCCGAGCGATCTCTCATTGTCCAGGTAAACATCCGTAGGGTGACGGTATGTGTGACGAGCGACCGCTAGTAGCGATCCGCGCTTGGATAGTGCATTACCCGCCTCTGCTGTAATGTCGCAAGATTGGTCTCACATGAATATATCCTGACTGGAGACAGATTGTGTTTCGATTTATGAGACGGCCCGCTCTTCCTAGGACCCTAGGTGTCCCCGATTCCACCACTAAGACCGAGGCTACGTCGATCATGTATCCTGGTAAACTATACGACCAAGGTCATCCTTGTTCTACATTTGGCGCCCGAGTTATAGCAGCCAGGACACGCCTACTAAGTAAGCACTTTTTTAATTGTGCATAGCGCAGGGCCACTACGAGTTCGATGTCTAGACAGCGACTTGTCCGGCCTCCTTGTGGCTCAGACAACTCTCGCGAAGTTGGCCTGACACTCAGGGACACGTCTAACCGAGAAGGGTGAGACGCCGATTTTATGCTGGTCTGTGTAACTTCACCTTCATAATCATGGGATATGAAATTAGGGTACGCGAGATTCTCATGGACCAAAGAACGCTAAAGATGGCTAAGATTACTTTCGACCACCTTTTCATCTTTCCCAACTGACTTAGTCACGAGTTGCTTGTGTACTGGTTCATACCACGCGGTCAGTGCACTTAAGCACTGTTTACCTACGATCCCCTTTTCGCGGTTCTATCACTAACGGCCATTCCTAACAGAGCTGCGCTGCGTGTGCACTATATTCGAGCCACCCCAATGCTTCGCAGTCCGCATCGTACAAGAAGCGGACTGTTCTAAATTCTAGAATTAAGACCATTACTGCATTAACGTGGCCCTTGCTCACTCATGACCTCTCCGCAAATCGGTTATACTTCTCAGGGGGCTTATGTGCTTTTCTTTTCAGTCTTGCAGTTACTCTTCGATAAATTCGCGAGTCGATGTTTCGTAGCGATTTGCGGGCGCCCCTAGAGTTTTAGACCCCAGGTAGAAAGGCGTGGCGTCTTCAAGGTCTCACGAAACGAGCATTGCCACCGAAATAGCGGCTATCCGTTAGGGGACCCAGAACTCTATGCAAGCTTATGAGTCCACGGTGGGTTTATACCTCTGAGGCCTTCAATGTAACAAGGACCTAAAGGCTTTCTTGCCATACTCCTGATCTCTCAAAGTGACCTAAACCTTGTGGTACGAATATCATTCTTGGCGGCTTTAATTGTGGGCACACCAGACAATTGTCCGAGGGAATCTAATGCTGACTCTCGCACGCATGGTTCCCCTGGTGTGTGGAGTGTAGATGGCGGAGGGATAGTGACCGGTCCGCTTTTCCTTGGCGCTAGGTGGCTTTCGAATGCCAGCGCGGTTGTTCTAGATATAGAGCTTTACATCAAACATGACGCGCTCGCCTAAATTTCGGTAATAGAATGACGGCCATGATTAGACCCGTTTAGTCAAGCGTTAACTGTAGAGTAGGACGGTACTTCGCAGGCTGCCTTAAACACAGATGGAAGCCCAAGCGACTAGCTGAATGAGCACGCTCAGCCAGCCGGGATCCTCATGCCCTCTTGCGTTGATTTAAACCGTATCCCCATGCTCTGGCCAATAAGTGCTAACAACGTCTGTCGTAAACTTGTACTGTGGAAGCTCCAGGAACCAACTTAACTGCTCCCATTGTTAGGATTTACGGCGTAGTGTCCCAGTAGCTGTGCGGTTGGACAAAGTTCATCATGTCCGGCGCTCCGAGATCTACCAGAGACAAAATGTTGCGGATAAGATGGTTCGCCGCATAGCGCTATGGCGTATCAACGCGCCCCTTTATAGCCTAAGGTACGTTCCACGTCATTTCCGGCTACGTCTAGAAATGCTTAATGATCATTCGTCTCCCGCGCTGTAGTATAAGGTGCATCCCCTATTCTGGAGTCCCTACTATATGGCGTTTTTAAATGATTTGTATCGCTCTTGCCTATACCAGTGACTTACCTAGTCCAAGTTAAACAGAACAACGCCCGCACACTTCTCAGGGAAGCGAAGCTCTTCTTGCGTTACACCTTAACTCAGAACGATACACCGTCATCCGATACCGGTTGAATGCCCCTCGTTCCATGAGATAAGAGGTGCCCTGAGATAATCTGACATGCCGAAGATCTCGCTGCGGGCGGCGGGTACTTTCAGCACATCTTACGTTGACCGACAACTGGCCAACCGTGAGCGATTATCACACTTCCATAGTGGGGACTGCGACAATTACCTAGCGCCGAGCGAGCTTTTTAGAGCTCCAGGCAGTAAATAGAGTCAACTTCTAATCATTGTCGAGACACATAGTCAATTTTATTGATTGTCGGAGGTGCACAACACATAAGCTGGTCCTTAAATCCGCCTAAGACCAAACGGTGCTACTCATGACTGCCTTCTCGGCATTGAACTGGAGTCTCCAGTTCCTGCTTCCTACTATGAGCTCCCGAATCTGTATGTCCCTGTCCTTTCACGCAGCTTATTAGACTAGACGCCATGGTAACTCGTCAATGGGTACGCCCCGGATTCGCTCCCGGTATGCTGTGCCGGCCTAACCTCCGAGTAGTGCCGGCAACCGCGTAGCAGGACAGAACACGCCCTCATCCAACAAGAATGATAGAAGGTTCATGATTACCAATATATGCGTGACCGGCTTTGGGGACATGAAGGAAACTATTTATCTAATCATGCTCTCCCTGCCCACCATGTCGAGCTGGGTGTGGCTTCCTTACCTGCAAAAGAGCCCTAATTCACCCATCAATTGATAATCGGCGCTCGCGAATCCCAGATCTGGTTCCAGTGAGCTACTCTCTCATATTCGGAGACGGAGTAGTTACATCACTTACTTAACGGCCGACGAATACTTTCTGAAGCCGTCACCCATTAATTTGTGTCTAAGACGGCCGGAGATCTTATCCATTTTCACACCCTATTTGCGACGAGGGAATGAAAGATGGAGGTATTTATGATCTGATTCATGGGGAGGGAGCAATTAGTACTAGGGGCTCAAACCAAGCGCTCACTCAGATGAATATAAGGGGTTGGGGACGCCCACTAAGCCCACGTTTTGGTATCCTTACAGGCCCTGGTAAGGGCAGGTTGAGTCGCTTAGAAGACGCTAAGTCAGCTCATCGGTCAAGAAACCAGTGAGCAAGCTTGTGCATGTGCGCACCCTCAACACCGGGGTCCTTAGTCTTGACCAGCAGAGAAAGCACTGCCACGCAACACGCAGGCGAACTCTAACTCGCATAAAATCTTGCTCCTGCGTACTTCCTAGGGTACCGGGGAATTTTCGGACCATCCTATCTACGGGGAGTGGCAGTTGGGGACATTCGAAGGTAGTCGTTTCCTATTGAGGTTTCTGCGTGTTCACAATTACCGCAGTCTAGCGACAGCCCGCCGTTGGTCTTCAGGAGGGCTAGGTGCTCTCGGTGCAGGCATTGCAGTGAAGCATAGGAGATCGGGCCAAGGTTATCGTTAACACACTACCACATACCGTATTGCGAGTACGTTGCAAACGTTACTAGCAATGAGCACGAGACCATGCATTGGACGCTGTGTCTCACTCTCGCTCCCGGATATTCTTTGCAGTAGTTGTTCCTCTGCGCTTAGCGTAAAACCCCCCGAACTACCGGTTTTATTGAAGACAGATATCTCGCGACGCGTTGGTATGGTGGCGGCCCCCACGCAGCAGGTCTACCGTTCAGCTCCTTCACGCGTGCAAATCTGCTCGTGCTTGTAGCCGTTCAACAGCGTTTCGTCTTTGACTTCCCGAATGGACTGACGTCTCTTCGGAAGGGTTAAACAGCGCGGTCCTCTTTGAGCTTTCGGCGTTAGTTCCCTCTGCTCACGGACTTGCCTGGTAGACTACAAACCAATGAGGTCTACCGTTGGGCTAGCTCACATTATAATTATCGAGATGGTCGCTGGTCTCATGCCCGAACAGATGGCGCCTGACTTCCAGAGTTCTGCGATAGGTACACCTTTCCATTCTAAGCAGACTGTAGTCCTTCGAACCGGTTAGCCTTGTTAAAGGAGAAGACATTTTGCCGAGATTAGGGAGACCCATAATAGCATTTTCCCGCATGTGTTTGTCGTCGTGTAAACACACACCCAAGCTAGTTCACCTCGGGGCCCCGGAAGGCTTACTACTAAGATTTCGAGTAACTTGATTAGTGCCTGTTTGGTACTATTCGCAGTCCGATATTATCCCAATCTGAAGGTTTGTTCGGATACCGAGTTTTACTCTCTTACGCCTCGACCTCCATGTACTCAACCGATACATGCGCGGAACGGCAGATTTTGAACCCGGATAGCACAGACAACCAATTTTAAGTTTAACCTTTTGGTGGTGGTCCTTCAATAGTACGGATATCAACGGCAACTTCTCTAGCTGTAGAACAGCGGTGCCGGAGTGCTAAGTTGACCGGCTTCGTCGCTAATACGTCACTTTGATATTGTGTTTGTGAATGTCGGAGTTCCAGCTTCGGCAGTCGAACACCAGATCATATCTCTTCCAGATCTATCCGTCAATGGTCTGTCTTGCCTCTGCCCTTTAGGTATACGAGCCCTCCTTATGGCACAAGCACGTTTGCTTTGCCTTAACAGGGTTCTTGCTCAACGTGAGCAACTAATTTGTTCGTGACCAAAGAAGACGGCGGCCGCGCTAGAGTGGATCTGATCTCACGGCACAGGGTGCCGGCGCTCGGTAGGCGATAAGGACACGCGCCGCCGAATGACTGCGTTAACTGCTTTTATCCCACTCTCCCTATTCGTAAACTGCCCGATCAAACAATATGGTCGCCATTCTCATCATCTTTTAGACCATATTAGGCTTGGCTGTACTCAATATTCGATACATGAACGTACCTTACGAAATGATGCTAAGAACGTCTACGGGATGCACGGATCCTAGGCTGTTATAGCCGCTTCTCCGAGAAGTAAAATAATTATATGCGCCGTACACCTGTTTTTACTATTTGTAGAGACGCACCACCCCCTATACGACGGGGTCATTAGAGCCGGCGTCCTGTCACACGTTGTTAGTGGTATACCGAAAAGCTCCTTGCAGCCGAAACTACTTACCGACAATGTTCGTCCACACTTCGTCCAAGGACGGCTCTATCACGATTGAGATAAGCGTTTAACTTATAGTGCAATCCGTAGCGTAGCGGTAGAGTCAAAGACTTTAAGTCTACAAGATACGCCTAATACAGCTTACATGAGGAAACCTATTTATTTGTATCCCGGGGAATGCCTGTTCGAAAGGGATTTCCGTATTTGTTACTTAACTGATTTTGATTAACCAACCGATCGCCCGACACTGTTAGGCATTGACCAGACACCTGGTACCTAACATCCAACTCTCTTATGAACTTTTTGTCTGATCAACATCATGCGAGCAGCTTTCTGCCCGTATGCCCAACAGCTAATTATGTTAATACAGTACCGTGTCTATTTCATTAGTCTAACGAAAGCCCATGCAAATTTCGGCTATTCGCTCCGGATGCGACTAGCTAGATATAACCCTCCCCAGATGCTGAGTCAGCTTAAGTAATATAACTGTAACCACACCGTTGCTAACAGCGGTTGCGGTACGAAAGACTGACCCAGGCAATTAGACCGACGTACTAGCTGACTGGCGTGCTTGCTACCTCGCACGCCATGACCAATTCTACGTCAAGACGTTGATCATCGCCACTATCGCTAGGAGGTCCGTCAATGCTCGAATAGGTCATGAGCCAGACCGTCGATAAAGTGACACGCTACCAAGTCGATAGTACCGTTACTGCAACTGCTTAATCCTT
>NW_024705275.1:0-20454 GCF_018977255.1 Callorhinchus milii | reverse complement strand
ATGAACCAGTCGTGACGTCTTGTGGGCCGTCTTCTGCTAAAGAACATATAAACGATGAAAACCTGAACGTTGCTCTCGTGTCAATGTTGTGACATCAGGTTCGTGCCCTGGCCGTGCTGAATTCCTCATCTGCGTAGGAAGCTGTGGAGTGCTGCTGCCTGTGGGCGCTTGTAAACTTTTACTTGAGGACATTGCGCGTGTGTTTGCTTTCGCAATCGAGTAGAGCTGTCATCAGCAAATCGATAGCGTGTTACATGTTGAAATTGGCGATAGTTCCCGTGTGAAAGCATCCTCCAATTACATTCCAAATTACTTGTAAATAACATTGTTATATTTTTAACTTGTGTATGCTGACAACTTAAAAAAAAATCACCCAAAAGCACTCTGCACTCTTGTAATCTACAATGCCCCAACACAGGATAGTGTATCGTAGACTCTGTTTTAGTCAATGACATTTTATACATTTTCTTTCCACGACTAAGTACTCGAGACTTTTGACTTGAGCAGTGTTACATTGCACTCGATAATCACAATCGACACTTCTATAGCGCCTTTCACCTGGAGGTGACAATTGCGCTGTACAAAACAGGCACACAACATGCAGGCTCGCACCAATACAATCCAACACCAAAATATACGAATCGAAGCGGATACGAAAGTCGTTTTCACTCCAATGTGCTGGACACAGCTGTTACTGTCCCACGTGCATCAGCATCGCCTTGCTTGGACTGTGGATTAGTAGGATTGTTGCTTCTTTATTCACGGAATGAAAACTCTGGTCCAGGACAGCCGTTTTGTCGCGAATGTCTCGTGTGTTTAGTAACCGGCGTACATTACAGTGATGCTGTATTTTGCACAGCACAGTAATCGTCTTCAAGATGTTTACAAGAAAATCCCAATCTTCTCACTACCGATCGATACAAAGCACCACGCTTACCAAAGTGATCATTATTGCATACTTACTGTCATCGTGATGGCGGTGACAGTAAGTAAGTGAGAATGATGCGGAAACATTGCTCGAGCGATTAGCCGGGTAATTGGAACTTCTGTTCCACGTGTTGCTTGAAGGTTACTCTGGGTTAAAACGGGCCCTCTCGGTTTTCTCAAGGAACGTCGGCGCAAACTTAGCTTGCGCTCGCATGCCCTCCATGCCAAGAGAAGCAACGTCACCAGCGTGGGGAGCGAAGGTGGTGGTGGGGGGCTCAACAAATCGGTGACTCGGACATCGCTTAGCGTCGACGCAATGTAGGCCACCCACCGAGTGGTGAGCTCTTTGGGCGTAACAACCAACGCCGTTTCCTTTCGGACGGATTCGTCACGTCGGAAGTTTGATGAGGCGGTGACCGATGCCTTCATTTTAAAACGGTGTGGCTCTGACGTGAGCCGCTCGCTTGTCCGTTAGTTGAACGTGCCCTGGTCGTGCAAAACGAGGCGCTTAGTCTGCAGGAAGTTTGAAGGCAATTTTAAACTGATTTTTCCGCCAAACGGAAAACCAATCGTCGCCACACTCACCCAGACGCCCGCGATCATTATCCTCCTGTGCGCAGTATTTGCTTCCCCGTTTAATGTGAGCAGTGTTACTTGAGATTGAGGTTATTACATTTTGTAAGGTTCACGATCGTAATGAAACATAACGTTTTGCAGCCCTTTGGCAATTAGCTGCTGGATGAAGACCTTCCCAAGTCACGTTGGTTGTGGTGGTGGTTTGACCGTACCTCGCCGTGTTGGTCAATGTGGATTGGTTTGGTGAAGGGCAGCTTAACCTGGTCGTTGGCTGGAAGGGTCCTGTTTTAAAATCACAGCAAGAGGTCGGCTCATGAACCAGGGTTAACTCATTCCCATCGTTATCACAGCAAACAAAAAAACATGGCAAATATTGTTTTAAACCAGACGGTAAATAGGAGACCAAAATTTGTTCTTGAATGGAAATGCAACTTTTAAGCTTACACCTTGAATCCCCTCCCTCACTTGATGCAGCTAATCTGGCTGTGACGGTCCCACCTGATGACGGAGACTTGTGTTGCCTCCGAAACGTCGTGATTTTTATTGTTTTATTTTAATTTTAATTTCATTTTTTACCTACGTGACTTTACCGAAAGAACTAAGAGTATGAATCCTTGCAGTCACGAAAGCTTCAAATCTAGAATCATAGCCATCTTCGCTGCTGGATGAAGGCCTCCCCCCAACTCTAGGCATGCAATAATTCAATCCCCTCGGCCCCCCCCCCCAATGTATTTGAGAACTTTTTACCAATCGTGTTGCATTTCCATTCAAGAACAATTTTGGTCTCCCTTTTACCGTCTGGTTTAAAACAATATTTGCCATTGTTTTTTGTTTGCTGTAATATCGGCGTGTCATTTTCATGAATTGTAAAATGAATCGAATGAGGGCTTCCTTGACCCATACTTCACCACGCTGGTCAGTGTATGTTGGTGAAGGGGGAGGCTCACAGGCAGTTCAGATATCACTTAAGCTGTGGCTTCAGTGCGTGAACCGCTGTGTCACTGTTATTGTTATCATCAACAACATCATCATAAAAAAAACACATTAAAGGAAGAACTTACGCACGTGAAGACCAAAATAACATTCAGAACTTAAGACTCGTAACTTTTTTACTTTTTGAAGTATTTTTTTTTACATGACGATAACAACAACAACAAGTCACATTTAATTGAGAGCTGCACAGGCACCAGTTGCGGCAGCGGTGTCGTCGGAGTGAAGCTCACAGCGGGGGGCCCCGCGCCACCGCGGGCGCGAAGACGACGCGGGAAGTGACAGCGCCAGATGGCGGCAGAGCTGCTGGAGCTGTGACTCTCCGCGGGGGAGCTGTCCTCGGCTCGTGGCTCCCCACCGAGCCACACCGCCACGACCGCCCCTGCCGAGCACGCGGGCACACACGCGCGCACACGTGCACACACGCGCGCACACACACGCACGCACACGGGCGCGCACGCGGGCACACACGGGCACACACACGCACACACGGGCACACACACACGCACGCACACGGGCGCGCACGCGGGCACGCACACGGGCACGCGCGGACGCACGCGGGCACGCGCGTGCGTGTCACGACAGGTCCCGTACGCCGCGCCCGAGACTTCCCTCCCTGCGGCGAGCGACTCGGCCGCAAACCGCCGCCGGCGCCTCCCTCCTCTGCAGCCGCCCGCGATTTTCGTTCGCTCCCCCTTATCTCTCCTCCCTGGCGAGGCTGCATTTGCATAATGATTATCACACGCCTTGACGTGCGAGTGGTGTGCAGTCGCCCCCCTCCCCCCCCCGCTCTGTCTCCCTAAAGACATAACCAGCCTTGCCCCCAGCCTTTGCCCGTCTCAACTCCCCTGCCCCCCCCTTCCCCCACAACTTCAGCAACAACCTCCGTGACCGCCTCCCCCCCCTGCTCTCTCGCTGATTCTCGTGCCGCGCAGCAGTGGTGTGTTGTTGGCTAGGGAAGGAGAGGGAAGGGGGAACGGCCACGTGAGAGGGGACTTCTGAGGGCGAGCGGCGATCTGCCCCAGCGGGGAGGTTGGCTCAGGGTTCGTGTTGCTGCTTCTTGAACCTGAACGGTGAACGGGGGGAGACCCTCCCCCGTGGGCCGCCCTGCAAATAAACTCGGCCCACGCTCACCCCGCGACCATTTTCCGAGCGTGAAATTTAAGATCCGTTTTCGTCGTTGTGCTGCTCGAGTGTGGGTGCGAGGACGAACGTCAAGCATCGGTCGGCGTTTATTTTCTTTCGAGCTAATGTCCTTTAATGCACGGTAGCGGCGCTGGAGTGCGGTGGCGTTTCAGCGTGGTTGTGTGTGTGTGCGCGCGCATGTGACGACGTAAAGTTAACATTTTGTATGGAGTAGAGTACCGCCACTCAACCTTACTTGGAGGAGGTTACAGTTGAGTGCCAAAAGTTCCACTGCATTACTTTAGTACGATCGGTTAATTTCACAAAAAGAGAAAGAGTCACTTTCGTTTTGCTAAAATTGGCCCTAGATGCTCGCCCTGTTATAAGTTAAGCCTGCAGCGTAATCGTTTTAAAGCGATTTAATTGAAATGAAATAAAAATAAGCGTGCGGTTCAATAAAAAATAACGCTTTAATGCTCGCTGCGTTGTCAAATATGCGGCGTTTCATGCACAAAAAATAATCTGTCATCACCAACTGTGATATCCGTGGCAGTGTTTTTAACGCTGTTTTTATTAAACCACCCAGGGGCGGTTCTAAAGTTCGTGACTCCTGACGCCTGCTTGAGAATTTGTTGGCAACGTACACATTTTACAAATTATTTCGTGTGGCTTTTTTACGTCTCGCAGATCAAGAGATTTGCCAAGATGCCTCCCGATTTTTCCAAGTGGAAGTTTAACATCGCTCCCTTATCAATTTGCAGCTTTATTAAGGCCCCCACCCCCATGACAGGTTTAACCCTTGTGATTGGTTGAGCATACTTCACGCGGGTCAGAGCCGTTTGGTAATGGGTCAATGGGAGAAGGGTCGTGGGGTCACAGCGCCGGTTCACGGATTCGCTCGCCACTGAATGTTAGCCGTGTCCAGGTATCGAACTTGGGTCCATCGCGTTCGTAGCGCAGTTAGTGGACCTCTGCTCCATTGCCCCCCCTGTATTGATTTGCGTGACGCTCGGTGAACGAATGTTTTAACTGAGCCGCGGGATGATTGACGGCACTTACAGTGCAATGAATATTTGCAATTTAATTCGGTGGTATAGATTAATTTAATCGTGCAGTCCACACTTTTGTAAATGGGGTGAATGTACTCTCTCAAATATCATAATTAAGCTAAATATATGAAACACTACTATTGTATCCAAATTGTTCGACTCTAATCACGATACTGTAATTTTAGTTCAGTCCTTCATCTACTTGGAGGACTGACCACACACCGGGTTGGTCATCTGGGACGTGTTTGACCATACTTCGCCACGCTGGGCAGCGCAGCGTGGGGGGAAAGCGGGTGGAGTGTGGGGGTCGGGCAGGGGGCGTTGGTGGATAGGACTGGTTCAGACATCACTTGCCACCGATGATGTGATATTACCTGATAATTGTTTTTTTACCCTTCTATCTGGCAACAAAACTGACACCTTTTCACAAGGAGTCATGTTTGCATAGACCGCAATACCTGCAGTCATAATACAAACAAAAGACATAACTCTGATAATGTGCACTGTCCTTGAAGTTGATTGGTCCACACCCGAGACAGCTTTCCTTAGAGCCTAGTCTCACATGGGTTGGACCAGATGACGCCAAAAGGCGCACAACTCAAAGACAATGCACCATCAGAGTATGAGAGCTCGGGGCAAGCATCTACACTATGGGAACCTCATTTGCCAGTAAAAATATGATAATTGATTTTTTACCCTTCTATCTGGCAACAAAACTGACACCTTTTTACAGGGAGTCATGTTTGCATAGACCGCAATACCGGCGAACTCAGGACGCCAGCTTCAAAGTGCAGCGAGTGCCGTCTATCCCCCACCCGTCTTGTGGTGCAGTGGCCGGCGTCAGGCGTACGACAATCACAATAACACTGCATCGGTGGCGGGCCGCTATTGCACGCGAAACACAAAGGCGGCCTTCATGGAAACGCACCGTCGCGATCGTTCGGTTCGAGCGGAACAGTTGAGGGCAAACCGCTATTTTCAAAACGGTTCAGGTTATGCGTAGGTTTATTGGTGTTCGAGAAGGGAAAATAAACGACTCGAAATGAAAACACGGCGAGATTGCGGTCGGGCGTGAGCGGACGTGGCCGACTCGACACGCGCGTGCTCGTGGTGTGCTCGTGTGTTTGTGCGCGTGTGTGTGCGCGCGCGTGTGTGCGCGCGTGTGTGCGCGTGTGTGCGTGCGTGCGTGTGTGTGTGTGCGTGTGCACAGTGATTAGCACTCTGTGCACCGAACCCAGCGAGCCGAGTTCAATTCCCGCTCACGGCCAAAACCCGTCCTGACCTCCCAACCTCCCTCGTTTGCGTGCCGTGCCGGCCCATCACAGAGGTGCTCGCTTAACAGCACTTGTCCTCAAAAGTCCGTTGAAGCTGTACGGCGAACCCTTGTCTTTGTGCACCCGCGCAGTGTTGTTGGGGTTTGTGTCTCGGTGCTCAGTCGGCAATGGAGAGTTTGGCCGCTGTGTTGCTCCCTAAGTGTTAGCTCGAAGGTGGCTTTAAGCCTTTGTATAAGGTGGGATGTTCATGCTCCCCGTGATGTACTTGAGTTTATCTGCAGTTCGCTGGCTGCTGCCAAGTCCAGGATGACGGCAGGTGACAGGCGTGTGCTTATTTGGACAGTGTGGGGGACGCACAGTGCTCAGCCGTTTACAGGCCACGGCTTCTGGTGGAAATTCTACATTCCTATGGCCGGGAGGGGCAGTTTTCCCATCGCAACACCACTGTTGATGTTGTTAAAGCGCCGTCTATGTGTATATCAGCTATAGCAAGCGTATACAATTTTTTTTATATTTTCGCTTATTGAGTTACTTTGGAACCGAACTGCTGTGTAGAAACATCTCTCTCACAGCAGTGCGTCTTCAATGCAGCACACAGCTGCACCGCAAGCAATCAACAATCTGGGGTGTGACTTGATTCAAATCTGCAATTATTTTTGGCCTCATTTCCAGTCTTTTGTTACCGGTGTTTGTTTCCGTCTTGTGGGTGTAAGTTTAGTTTACTTCATCAACCCTCTACCGCCCAATCGTTGTCGCATCACGAGACGGAGAATCCACTTGGAGTTTCTCACGAGAAGGTAGTGGCGGCCCTTCATGCGAGTCAACAGAATCATGCACGTGGTATCCCGGGGGCTACCTCTGAGATCCTTTCCGACGGACCGCTGTTCCACACAGTAGTGGGCAGAATTTACGACGAAGAGTGTTGTTACATCACGTGACAATCATACCGATAGTTTGAATTCTCAGACCAGGAATTAGGCCACATTCAGTGTAGAAATAAAACGATTGTGAAAGTTATATATACATATTTTTTTAATGTGCAGTCGCTGGAGGCAGCTGGCCTGGATTCCAACGCAGGATCTCAGCAGTGCCAACTGAGTGATCCATTCTGAGCCACTCTGCCACGTGGCTGTAATCGGTTCCTCCACACGACGCGATTCGATGCACGTATCATGAGCGTAACACTCGAGTTTCAGTCGACGGTCGGAGGCGCATCTCTCCCGACTCGTGCTGCCGAATGCAGCGCGCGCGTGCCACATTTCACCTTCGCCGCGATCGTAAACGCCGCCTCAAGCAGTTCTCGCTTTGTACGCGCGGCTCAAGTTCGTTTGGAGAGAGGGCGCGAGTTTGGAGGAGATGGGTGGGTAGTAGGTGGAGGGTTGGTTCCATTTCCACCCCCCACCCCCCGCAGTGTCACAGATGCGAGCCTCCCCGGAGAACGTAACCCCTGCACGCCGAGGAGAGGTGTCTGTACAATTAAACAAGTGTCTGTGCGATAATTACAGGAGCTGTGTGTTTAATTACGTGCTAATTAAGGCTCGGCAGCACACCGCTAGGGGGTGTCCGCCTGACGCCCGTCTGCGCCGACGCCGCACAGCCGCACAGCCGCGCCGCGGCAGGCGGAGGGCAGCGGATGACGGGAGACGGCGGCGCGAGGGGTCCCGCTTGTGCCGCTCCCTCCGGACCCGTCGCACCATCGCCATCTCGGCCCCGAGTGTCCGGGGTTGGCGGGGGGGGGGGCCCTGAACCGCACCGCTATCGACGCGATCCGGTCTGCACTGTTTGGGGATTGCGGTTGGGGCGGTCGTGGTGGTGGTGGCGGTGGCGGTGGTCGTGCCTTGGGTATATGTGGGGGCCGTGGACGCCGCTAGGGTAATACGTGTTGCGTGAACCTCTGAAATGCTACTTTGTTGTATTGTTGTTGTTGCTGCTGCGTGTTTAGTGACGTGTGTCACTGGAGAGGATGGACAAGTCAATACCGGGCTCTGGCCTGGTGTAAGAGTTCTGTGCGTGGGCAATTACGCCACGAACAAATGATGAGAGCAAGGCAGTTAGAATAAACACAGTCGTGACGTCTCGTGGCCCGTATTCTGCTAAAGAACATTTATAAACGATGAAAACCTGAACGTTGCTCTCGTGTCCAATGTTGTGCTCATCAGGTTTCGTGCCCTGGCCGTGCTGTAATTCCATCAACCGTGGAAATTCGGGGTGTAAAGACAACACAACTTGGATTTGTAATTTGCCCGAAATGCGAGACCGCATCTCCAACCGGCGTACAAATGGGGAGGGACGTGCACATCGAGGTATGCAACTATTGTTGCATACCCGTGTATAGAATCACCTTGCACGCATGGTAGTGTAAAACACCGATTGTGAACGATTGCAAATGTGGCACGCGAAGCCGCAATGACACTCGAAGCAACATTCCCAGAATGCGCGCGTTTGGCTTTCGTAACGGCTCTCTGAGCGAGCTTCTCGTCGTGTCCTATCGGTATCGACTTAGAAGCGCGACGCTGTGCCGTGCGCGTGTGCGCGTGTCACATCGTGTGTGCGTCTTAGCCAAAGTGCGTTTTTTTTTATTAAGGGTGCATCTTTAGAAACGCGCCGTTGTGCGTGCACGTGGAAGATGGCGACGGCTTTGGGAGACCTTCATACAGCAGTGGATCGACCATGGCCAATGACGGCGATGATTATGATGATGACGACGATAATGCATACAGCAATATATATATTTTTTTTATTTATGAAAAATGTCAACATGCATCACTTGCGCGAAGGGGGGGGGACTAAAACACACGGGGATAATTTTACGGCATTCTAAAGAAATAAAAAATATATCTTCAGCGTTTTAAGAAATGTTTTAATAAAACATAGCAATGCTCGTTCAACGCCCGTACTTAAGTTTATTAAAAATGTAATACTTGAATGGAAAGGAACAAATCAATGTTTTAGCTGACAGACCATTACTGAAAAAACTAGTTCACACGCACATATATACCTACGTACGTACGTACATACGTCCTTGAGCGTGTGTGTGTGTGTGTTTGCTGTGAATAGGATTGGCACTTTTAATTCAAGTGCTATAACCGAGTTTAACAAAGAAAATCTGGATTTAAGCCTTGGGCTGTGGAGCCGAGCGTGCACACGTGTGCGAGGAGAGGGGCCAGAGGAATGTTGAGGCTTGCGGAGCACCAATCAATATTCCACCACTCGTGCTATAGGGCTATTGAAGTGTAATCTATTCACAATTGATTTGAGAGCTTAAAGGGACCTCGGGCTCTTTACAAGTAATTGGATGTTCTTATATTATGAGGTTCTTCCCACCCCACCACCCCCCCTCCCTCACCTTCTTCATGTAGACATAACTTAGAGATGAAATAATTAAATGAAGGCACGGCCTTCCGAGTTATTTCCGACCGTCGCAGGTGTATCTCTGTTTGCTTTTTTTTGTTTGTTATTCGCTACATTTCACTAATGCCACGCAACCACCAGGATGCCTCGTATGAAGCCCACTGAAAGGCTGTCGGAGCAGGTGACATCAGCGAGCACCTATTAAGGCTGGCAAACAAAGACACGCGCAGGGGGAGTTAAAATTATTTAACGACGACGAGGTGAGCTTTGAAAATTGATGTTATGTCGACGTAATGCGGTGCTTGTTTGGAAGACGCACCTCCACCAATTGTACGGTGGAGCAAGCGCTCGCGCACGCGTTAACGTTGATCGTACACAGTTGTACTTCTAATACATTTTTTCTAGAAGTACGTGTAGCAATGCTTACACTCGTCGTAGTCATAATGAATAACAATTTCCCCTTTTTGATGAGTTACAGTGCAGTTGTGGTTTAGGGGAAACAGCGTGTGCAGGCATTCAGGTGCTGCGCACTGCACCTGGCGACCCGGGTTCGATTCCCGGTGACAGTTGACACATCAGTGGGGAGCGAATTTCTGAGCAGGTCCTGCCCCCCCCTTCTCCCCCCCGCCATCCCCACTTTAGCACTCTTTTCTGACCAGCGGGTGAAGTATAGTCAAATAAACCACCACGGCTGACACGACACGGGGGCGGGGTGGGGGGGTGAGGCCTTTATCCAGAAGTGGGGTATATTCCATTGGGATATGTTCAGGAGCTAAACGCGAATGTCGATGTCTGCAGGCCCCACAACAGAGCTTCGGTAGTTTTGCTCCTCTGTTGAAGGAGAGCAGACTCCGGGGCTCGCTTCTACGGTCGATGGTTTGGGTTTACTTGGCCACAGTCGCACCACTGTGGCTTGTCTTCAGTTTCCTCTTTACGAAGGAGATGTGTGCACTTTTGCGGATTATGTATTGTGAAAAAAATGCAGTAAAAATAGAGCGCAGCTGTTTGTAGCTGAATATCCACATTTATTTTTAATCCGGATGCACAATGATGTACGGTACCGCGATGTCTCTTTTTTTGACTTGATGCGACTTTTAAAACAAAAGCGGCAACTGGTGAGGGAGGTAAGCCGACGCTACTCAAAGATTCAAGGTCCTTTGTGTTGGGTAATGCGAGTCGATGGGCATTGCCGTTTTAAACAAGAGTTTGCTCGCCTTTATATTTAGTAAGGGACATAAATAAATGCGACGTTGCATCACAGCGACACTCAATGCTCACTGACACAATGCAACGCTTGCAGAATACGCCGCAATCATTCAGCTGTTTATCACCGAATTTCACTCGCGGCAAAAAGGACGATACATTGAGATGCGTTTGAGAAAAAAAAAACCCTGAATTGTAAAGTCAGATGCTAAGCTTTGATGTGACTTGGGTTGAAAATAAGATGCGTACTTTCGCGTTAATCTGCGTGATATTATGTGCTGAAATAGATTAATATTTCTGTGACATGTTGTCTCGATTTCCTCCTCGTGTTGATTATCGTTTGGTGGTTTTGCCGTATGATGTTGATTTTTCTTATCAAGGCTGGATGGTACGTTTAAATTATAACTTACGTTGGCTTCTGTCTTTTTGTGTAACGTGCCATATTTATCCGAAATAAAAAATTGTCCGTGAATTGGTTTATGGTCAGAGTGATGATCAAAGTCTTCGTGTGAGAATGCATTATGTACACTTTAATGTCACGTGTTAACCACCTATAAATTGCAGAAGATGTCTTGCAGACTGACGTGATTTCATTCGATTTCAAGAATTGAATTGCTGCAACGGGTGGCTAGCCAGTCGAACTCTTTCCCAGTAGAGTTGAAATATCCTCTAAAGTTATTAAGATTTTGTAACTGCAATTAACATAAGAAAACTATCAATACTGCACAATCTAATTGAGCAACAGCGTGTCGGTTAAAAGTGTGTCCCCTTTTGAGACTACTGACACGCACCTGTATACACTCCGCATGCGTACCATGTTTGCATAACAACAATGATATCTGTTGATGTTTAACAAAAAATCTCATAATTATTCACGCAGGTAAGTTGTGCTTTATCCAACGACTCCTTTCCGAAGGGTCCTACAACATAGGGTTTTTATTTCAAGACATTTTCAGCCAATTCATGATGATTATTTGATATGTGGGAGGAAACTGGAGCACCCGGAGGAAACCCTACACGTGCGAGGGAGAACACTCTATCCCCGTACTTTTGGTGACGGATGGAGATTAGTTCACACTTGCTGTACCGCCTTCTCCTGGCGAGCCAGGGTATGGCAAAATCCACGCACACAGGAGTTTTCACAACATTTGTGCGGTGATCTACCAACCCTGGATTACAGGCCACAGGCATAGCCACCACCGCACGGCTACAATGAATATCTAACGATGATGATGCACTTAATGAGTGACAGCTCATATCTTTGTTGTCAGAAAATCTGAGATGGTGAACGTTCTCTCCATTTACTTTCACGCCTTTGTTTCTACTGGAACAGCCACACTGAGATGGCGTTGAGAAATTAACGAAACCCCTGTCACAGGGCGAGTTGAACGATGTGACACGCTTTCGCCATTCAAGGGAAGACGTTTTCTCAAAATGATTCACCACCCGTAGCAAGCGGTGATGATGGTCATGATTTACAGGGCCTTTTGTCAGCCCACTCCTGGATGAAGGCCCTCCACACGCCACGTCCAGTATACCCGTCAATATACGGCAGAGACATTTCAAACATTGGCCAACAGCAAAATGACTTAAATTTCGATTTAAAGCTTTCGTGACTGCAGGGATTCATCTTCTTGGTTCTTTCGGTAAAGTCACGTAGAAGGGAAATAATAAAGTAATAAAATAAAACATTAAAATAATACGGCAGAGACATTTCAAACATTGGCCAACAGCAAAATGACTAAATTTCGATTTAAAGCTTTCGTGACTGCAGGGATTCATCTTCTTTGTTCTTTCGGTAAAGTCACGTAGAAGGGAAATAATAAAGTAAAAAAATAAACATAACACGATGTATTTTATTATTTGAGTACGTTTTATTTTATTATTTTATTATTTCCCTTCTACGTGAATTACAATTTTATAATGTTTAATTTTATTACTTTATTATTTCCCTTCTACGTGACTTTACCGAAAGAGCCAAGAAGAGCAAAATGACTGTCTCCGACAGCGAGGCGTCGTGTAAATGCGCTCGCAGAAGGAGCGCGGCGGAGCCTGTGGACCGGCTTGACGTGCGTGCGCCTGCGCCCGCCGGACGCGAAGATTGCTCATAATTGCAGGAACGTTGTTTAACGTTGAGCGCCGCGCACGCGTGTGTGCGTGTGTGCGTGCACACGAACTTGGGGCGCCGCACGTATAAACGCGCGGTCCGTGTACACATACGCGCGTGTGTACGACCGCGGCGCCCCGCGTGTACACGAGTAGTCCTGGATATATAATCAGAAATTGACTACACGTTACATTATACTGTCATTACTGTAATTGCCAGTACCCACAGAAATGATGTTAGTGAGCTGCGCTTATTAAAGTCACTTGTTTAATGGAAGTATTTTGTAATTATAACAAAGAACACGACCTCTTTATTACGAATCCTCCCGCAGAAGTTTTTTTTTTACGATTATTATAAAAAAAACATATTAAACTGGAAGCAACTTTTAACAAGCAAAGTGATTAGAGTGAAAGATTAATTTGAATAAAAGAATTTGACTTCAGTTACAAATGAGAAAAAAATATTGAATATGTAAATCGCTTTAACAGCATGGCACATCAGTTTTTAAAAACAGTCTCGTAGCCAAGGGGAACATTTTAAGTGCTCGCATTTGCCTGGTAATTTCAAATTTTCTGCTGGGAAACATGAAAAACGATCCCACGTGCTTGCAGTTGAGAGAAAAAAAAGCCTTTCTTGGTTGACGTTAATTTAAAGTTTAAAGGGCTAATTTGTTTGAACTGGCGTATTTAATTTATAAGAACCTCCGGGCCCATTATATGTTTTAATAACTTCCAAATCACTTGAGTGCGGGGTGGATTGCGCGTAAGATCCTGTTCGTTGCCATTCCCTCAAAAATTCCCGTATCGTCTTCGCGCCGCTTGCTTTTATCGTAATTGCGCTCCCAACGAAAGTTCGCGGACGTCCGTACGTACGTACATGTTACGCGTTAAACCGGTCGCGCTCACTGCGGCACGCGGGCAACGCCTCGCTCGTTGCCTCTCGCGGTGTTATTCACATTCTAAAAAGACACCGCTGCATGGGCCTATTATGACAGTTGGCCTCCGAGTTCAGAGGGTGTGGAAATGTCTCGCGGTTTCTGACGTTTGCTTAAAAGGTGTTTAGGCGCCGGCTAATAAGAAGCCGATTTTTGAATTGCGAATGTTTTTTTTCTTCCCTTCCCTTCCCTGTGCCCAAAGACAAAATTGGCCCCACAAGAATGTGCGAAGGAGGAGAAATACGATGTAAATAAATAACTAAACGTGGGAAGGCATTAAGAGAAGGTTTTGAGGCGGGGGGGGGGGTTGAGGGCAAGGAGGGCAGGTGGGGGGGGGGGCTGGTCTCCTAACAGGTGGATAATGAGGGTGCAGAGCGAGGGTGGGTATTTTTTTTTCCCCCCGTCACCGCTATTTCGCGGGGAGAGACAGCGGGAGTTCCTTTGCACTCGGCTCCGTTCTCATCATTACGCTCAAGAAACTAATTAATTCGGCTTCGCAGTGGCCCGTAGGAGGGCCCAGGCCTCTCGCTTTGATCCGGTGGCGTAAGAGTCATCTCGTTCGCGCTAATTGGGGTTTGTTGTGCGGCGACAGGAACCGATTCAACACCCCTCCTGCCCCCCCCCTCCACCGACTTACACCCCCCCGCCTCCCCCTCGGATATGCGCATGGGTGGGGCCCCTCGGTCCATCTGTCTCCATGAGGTGAACAAATGTTGCGGTGATGTTTAAAAAAAAAATCCATTTTGTCTCGTTGATTTTACCTAACTTTACGTTCAACGTTTCCCCCCCCCCTCTCCCATTCCTTGTTTTGCTTGGAATGCTCTCCCCCCATCTCCGCCCCCACCTGTCGTTGCCCGCCGCTCCGTCGCGAACCGCCGACCCCGGCCCAGCGGGAGCTGCTGCGAGCCGTGGAGACTCTCGACGACTACAAGAAAGGCGTCGCTCGTCCCGGGGTGACGGACAAGCAGGTAGCGCGACCTCGGGTGTCACGCGCGCGCGTGTTCGTGCGCGCGGGTTCGCGCAAGAGACAGAGAGGCACGCCGACGCGCGTGCGAGCGTGGGCGGTGCCGCGCCGCGCAGCGGTTCGCGCGCCCCACGCCACGAACCCGGCGACCCCAGTTCGATTCCCGCTCACGGACAACACCGGCGACGATTATCTGAACCGGTCCCGGCCCTTCCGTTAGGTTGACTCGGCCTCAAACGAGCACCTGGTGCGATGTGTACAAGTTATCGCTGCCCCGGGGGGAGATGAAGGTGGCCGGGCAGGGTTCCGACCACCCCACCCCCTTTGTGGGTGCTCGCCAACAGCACTTGTCCCAACAGTCTGACGAGGCTATACGGGGGGGGGGGATCCTTTGCCTTTGTGCGCCTACCGCTGACGCAGGTTCCACCGTTGGAACCACGCGAGCGCCACCGTCCATGATTCTTTTCGCTTGAGATCGCACGAATCCGTAGCCACATCCGTCGTGCTGCGTTGAGGAACTTCTCAAACTTCGCAACGCAGCGCGTTATTCATCTGGCTCGTTCTCCCCAAACGCATTTTTGCTTGCTCGGGTGTTCGTTGATGTGCGTGTGTATTTTGGCGCGCGATGTGAAATATTTCAAAAGGCGCGCGTTTGGTTGGTTTGCGTGAATTAACGGTTAGCGTTCCCGCATAATATGCAATTGTTTACATTGCAATTAGTCGCTGAGTCACTTTACTGTTGCATGTGGTGATACATTCTGAGGGTCCCTGTTCAAATAATCCAATTACGTTATTATTATATGACTTCACAGGAGAAAACATGACAATTGCGGTTTAGGAAATAAATAGGGTGATGTCAATGGAATAGTATTCACAAGCCTGCTTATGTGGTGTTTCTGTACGTTAAATACAGCCGTTATTTTCTGTTCGTTCAAAAATGAATTTACAATTAATACCTACCTGGTATATTTCAACAATTATTATCCAATTAACGCTAAATTAGCAGTTTCATTGATTCACTTAATTGGGTCATAAACAAATTGTGTTCATCCTTTCAACACAATACTTTGAAATTGCACCGTGGACTGCTTAATTGGTATGTAAATGAGGCGTTCACTTGTGTATTGTTTGCATTATACACACACACACACTCTCTCTCAAAATACATTTCTGTTTAAAGATACCTTCTCACTTCTTAATCGTTTATTTAGCTGAATTCGTGATTGATGTAGGGACCATTCAATGAAGGTAGCCAGCCCCAGTTGGTGTTTGAGGTGATGAATTTACATATCGAGCCATCGCATTAATAACGAACTCACAGCTTTCACCGGTGTTGTTCGAAGGTTGCCCTTCATGACAGGTTTTCAGTTGACTTGGTTTCAATGAAATGGCAGCACAAATCTGGCCACTTGGCATGTGTGTGCATAGGTGCACGTGTGTGTGTGTATATGTGTGTGTGTGTGTGCGCGTGTGGGGAGCGGTAATGTGGTGTTCGCGCGCTGTGCTACAAACCCGGCGACCCGAGTTCGATTCCCGCTCACGGCCAACACCAGTGACGATTATCTGAACCGGTCGTGGGCTTCTCCTAGGTGGACTCAGCCTTAAATGAGTGTCCTGGTGTGGTGCGTAAACATCGCCACTGGGGAGACAAAGGCGGCCGGGCGTGGTGTTGGCCACCCACCCCCTCGTGTGCCGTGCCGGCCTTCATAGGTTGCTACTCGCTGTTCTGGCTATCCGGGGGATACTGGTCTTTGTTTTCTCCCTGATATTTCCACATTGACTTGTCGGCTGGTAGCGCTGCATAATTGGGAAATGGGCCAGGAAAAAGGAAAAGGCTGTAAGGTAAATGGATGCTAATAAATCCAATTCATCGCTTCATTGCTACCCCCCCTCCCTCTAATTTAATGGTTTAATTTACACATCTCTCTCCCTCTCTACAGGATCTTGCCAGTAATTGACGCTTAAATTGATTAGTTAATTTACCAATATAGTACTTTACTAATTCGTGCATTTCATTATCATTATCCCTACTTACCAACACGATTCCGGTAAATACGAGTGCAGTTTAAAACATGTATATATATCTAATATAAAACTGAGGATTGAATATTTAAGTGGTTGACATTTTATTGATGACTTTGTTTAGAGATTCACAGAAATCATTCTCGGGGAAAAATCCTGACTATACATTGATTTTAACTAACTATGTTATTATTTAAATTTAATCAGTTAAGGCAGACTGAGCTATATAGTTATTTTCAGAAGCGATCTGGTCACAAATGATAGCTCAACGGAGTGGCTTATCATGACGTGGAAATGTATAGCAGCCAAATACTCTAAACGCGTGATGTTGATTCTAAATGCGGAGAAAAATCCACGCTCCAACGGTGAGAACACGCAAACTCCAAATGTACAGGCGTCAGGGTTGGCATCGAACTTACAACCTGCTGTATACCAGGCGAGGTAGTTAACATCTCGCCATCATAGCAGTTTGCGTGGTTCTACATTGGGTGATGGAAACATACTGTGTGCATTTTCGTTAAATCCAAAATGTCGAATCAAAATTTTCGTTCGCTTGTAGGTTTTGTTCTGGAACACACGCGAGCAATCTCGACAGTGGGAGAGGCTCAAACTCTGGTAACGGCCACTTGTGTCGGAAGCTGACGGTTGACCTTCGACCTAGTCCCATTGCCCTTTGACTCCGCGTCGCGAAGGAGAGTTGCTTGTTAAGGTTTGATGGCATCGACGCTGAGGCCTGGGGGGGGGGGGGGTCAATGTGAGTGCTTGTTCGATGCCAAAACACTCATTGATGGAATTGACCAAACATCCGAATGAAGCGGGCCCTCCTGAAAAAAGTGTGCAGAGACTCGGAGAGAGCCTTTCTTTTGTAAATAACTGGAGTCATTAATTGGCATTTCATGTTATTTTCAAAATGAACTCCAACAAGCATTGCTTCAAGAAGAGCAAGTCATTTATTAATCAGCGATAATTATGAACAGTAGTGACAACAATTGCAGTAATTTTGGGAAGACTTTCCTTGGTAAATATATTAATGTAATTATTATTGATATTGGTCTGGCCTTTGTGTGACGGATATAGTGCGACCTGGCACACATTTTAGAGGTGCAAGTCTGGACTTGACGATGATAACCCACAGAGGTTTATTTAACATTTTGTCTGACTTCGCCCCTAACGTAAGAGTAACATGTCTTGTTGCATGATGGGGTGGCATGTAAACGTCATGGCATTGTTAAGATAAATACTCAAATCAAGACCGCTCTGGTTTTCATTTTAATAGTTGTTTTACCATATGCCCCGGTGGCTCGGCGGCTTTTGGTTGGAAGCCCATGAGTTCGAATCCCAGTCGGGGTCGACTCAGCCCATGCTCCATCTCGGTTCAATAAAATAAATACAACTTTGAGGAAATCACGAGCGGTTATCTTTTATAAATACTCTCTCGCCGAAGAAATGTGGATTTCATACCACGAGCTCAGGGCTGTGAAGAGGAGATGAGCACCACCCATGTCCAGTTCAGTGGGAAACCACTTGGGCTCTTTTGAAAATAATTATTAGTGGTTGGTGAATGAAAACTCAATTACTATATTTTTCGATTTAAAGCTTTCGTGACTGCAGGGATTCATCTTCTTGGTTCTTTCGGTAAAGTCACGCAGAAGGGAAGCAACAAAACAACAAAAATAAAACATAATAAAATAAGATAATATAAAATAATATAATAATAAAATAATAATAATTTTATTATTTTTATTTTTGTTTTTTTGTTGCTTCTCTTCTGCGTGACTTTACCGAAAGAACCAAGAAGATCAATTACTATAATTACTGAGCTTCATTCACCACTGACCAGCGTGGTGAAGTAACGAGACGGCCGGTGTGACTACGCACGCCTCTAATCCAGCACTGTAGACGCGAGGATTGGTGGATCGCACAAATCACGTGACGCTCCCTCTCTGTGTGCACGTCCAGGAGTGTCATCCCCTGTCTCGCCAGGAGAATGCAGTACAGCAAATTGTGGACGCCACCAGTACCGTCTGTGGGATAGAGTGTTTCCCCCTTGCATGCGTGGGTTTTCTCCCGGTGCTCCGGTTTCCCCCCACGTGTGAACACTCCTTAATTGGCCAATAGCACCTTACTATGCAGAAGAACATGAAGCTTGGGAAATTGTTGGCACTGCGAGGCTGCATTCCTGCCTGTCTGGTTCCTCGCGCCTCTGAGTCGTCGCCTGTTTTCGACAGTGAGTGAATGCTGTGCGTTGCGTTACAAGTTGAAATTTGCATTATTATGACTGACAGCGGTGGAGTCACAAAGTGCTGTAAAAACCCAAACATATTTGACTGTCAATGTTACATTGAATAAAATAAAGAATATTAGCAATAATAATAATCATATAAAAGCAATCGTTGTTTTTATATTCTTTCGGTAAAGTCACGTAGATAAAAAGATAAAAAAAAGAAAGTGATTAAAAATATCACGATGTTTCGATCGCAACACAAGCGGTCCTGATAGAATATGAATTCCTGCAGTCACGAAAGTTTCAAGTCAAAATCGTTGTTTTGTTTTCTGTTTTTGCAGCTCTGGGAAGCGCAGAAAGTCAAGCAGGTACGTAACCCACGTTCTCGGTGCGATCCGGACCCTCCCCGTGAAAGCCGTGAGCGCAAACTCCAGGGGCGGCAGCGGTAGCGGCGGCGCGGGCTTCCCAGCACAAACGCACGCCGAGTTCGTCAGCTCCCCGGCGCTCGGTACAAAGCCTCCCAGACCTGGACTTTGGGGGGGGGGGGGGGCAATCATTTGAACTCGTCCAAGCGATGAAAAAAAAACACAAGAACGTCCGCACGTCCACGCACGACACGGCTGACCGAACCTGAACTTCATTGTCCTCGCCCACAATGCCCTACTCTGTACGCTGACCCCCGAACAGAGACGTTTGAGACGATTAGAGAGTCACTCGGGATCAGACGTGGAAGCCCCTCGGAGTGCGCGCACAGTTGGTTTAACATTTGCATAATCCACCGAGATCGGCCATCTCCGGGCCCCGCTCGCTCGTCGCTCGCTCTGCAATGCGGCGGCCGCATTAACATTTTTTGCGCGTTGCAATCAACTCGTCATCGGCTCTCCGCGGAGACTGAGCCTTTGTGCTCTAATCCGAGGGTGAAGCGATTTACGTCCAGGCACTCGAGTCGCGATATTGTGCGTGATATCGGCTTTGTTTGCAGAGAGCCTTTCCTCTTAGACACACCACTCCCTTTCATTTTTTTTGGTCCTCTTTTTACCTTAAAATTTTGGAACCGGGCGTGTGCTAATTGTCCGTTGTGGCGCTGTGCCAGTGTGTAGTTATTCAAGTGTTCGATCGTTGGAAGTGATACAGCTATATATCTTGTACGATGATGCTAATGGTGATGATGATTATGATGACGGTGGTGATTTTGAAATTAATATATTGTGTCTGTTTGCGATGTTAGGCCGGTAGATTTTCGAAGTGATCTCCATATCTGGGAGGAAAGCAAGGTGCTAAGAGAAAGCCCCCACATCGTTCAATGTGCTGAATGGATGAGCAAATGTTAACTTACTTGCCTGCTATGTAGGAGATTTTATGGGTTCGATCCCAACCCTCGTGTGGATTTTTCTTAGGCTCCTCGGTTTTTCCCTCCATATTTAGAAACTTGCGTTTTCGAGAATTTAGCTGCTATACATTTCTACATGATAAGCCACTTTGTTGAGCTATCATTTGTGGCTAGGTTGCTTCTGGAAATGAGCTATATAGCTCAGTGGGCCTTACCTGGTAAAATAAAAAATTGCTTCATTTTAGTTTATAATTTAATTGCAGGCCTACTTGCTCTTAGAGACACACGTTTACTAAAAAAATTTTTTTTTCAGTTTTCGAAATGAATTACCATCTACAGCGACAAAAATGGGTGACATTACAGTTTAGGTGACTGTGG
>NW_024705274.1:24919-57318 GCF_018977255.1 Callorhinchus milii | reverse complement strand
TTGAAATATTAGGAAGCCCCTATGTGGGAGGCATCGCGCCCCGAGGATAGTCCCAGGGGGGTAGCCATCGTGAGATATACTTTCGGGCCACTGCTTTCGTTCGTGCTTCTACCTACACCACTTCTAATAGGTAGAGGAATAGCCAGAGGGCGTCGTGTAGTGATAACACATTAGGGACCATGACGTTAGAAGAGTAATCGCACCGCATGACCAAGACGCCCCGACATATAGGAGGGCCAGTCAGTTGCCAAGCTTACTCGTGGGGGCTCCGGACCGAAAGCTAATGATACCAGGAAACAACCTCAGTACTAAACATATACTAACTGTCATCGGAGGTCTCCTCGGAGGAATACTAGAACGGTGTCGCAAAGGGACTTCCTCATGAACGTACCGATGACTAAACTCTATGTGGATCAAAAGTTGATTAGCTCCCGATTCGCCATTAATCCACTGGTTAGGCCCCTCAGTGTAAGAGTAGGACCAGGATGAACGGTCGGACAACGTGGTTACACTGATAGTTCCTCGATTTCGCAGACCACTTTATACTACCCAACGTCCACTCCTAAAGCTGCCTGCCAAGCTAACCCAACCTGGAGTATGACAACTTCAAGCCAAGCCCTCACACTCGCAAGCAGGCTTATCTCCACAGGACCACACTATATGGCCGGCTGAAGTCCTGCAGTTTTAAACATTACCGGTTCTAAGACCAATGGACTAGTTCCACCCACCCACCCAGATCGTGCCTACGTACGTAATTCGGGGTGCGAGGCCAACCCTCAGAATGGTAGTTTCGGCCAATGAATTCACAGAGGACTTGAAAGGCACCTTACTGAACATGGGTTCACCGCCAATCTTACCCAAACCGACAGCGCGGGCTACGGCTCTCCTCCCTTGGAGAAGCGCGATTTCTTAGTGTTGCAACGCATCTTTGCAAAAGAACCTATTTCAGTTCCCCAGATCACAAGTCATCCAGGGGAGCTTCATTGGCAAGGCTAATTTTTGCAAAACATCTTTGGGTGGAAATGTGTCGACATATAATAACAGTCTCCTGCAGTAAAGCACATTTTTGGGGTCCCTGCCCTATACTCTTACGATCTGAATATTATGCACACAGCCAACATTTTCACCCTGTAAAGCACCAGAGTCTTAGACGGTGGCGCACATTCATGATCCACGGGTATTGGTCCGTCGTGGCGGGTAATTTAATGAAATTCTTGTAACTTCAGTTACACTTGGGCATGTGCGAAGGGATCCAGCGGGGATTATTTACCGAGTCTAGCCGCCTAGTAAGCCGCGTGTAGGGCCGGAAGCGTGACGTGCACGAGGCTAGGAGTGGACCCCCGAAGGGACTTGGACACCTTGCCAATTCCAATTTCAAGACTTTATAGACTGGCCTCAAGCTTGTTGGTAACATATAACATGCGTACTACTATCAGACCGGCACCTTTAACGACCTGTGGGTCATGTCAGTGTAAGATCATTCGGTGTTGACCAAAACATGAAACACGCAGGCTTAACTGCTCGAGGCGCAGATCAAATAGACGGAGAAGACTAAGATTGATTAACAAGGTTCGTAAGTTATCCTCAGCTGGCATCCAGGCCGGCAGTGAGCGCACCGACACGCCGGAAGAGCTTTCCCGATGGTTAGTAGTGATACGTAGATGGACCCGTGAGTGCGCGAGAAAAGATGTTACCCTGGCTTCCCCTGCATATGGACTCATTGCTACCACTCTAGGCAAATCGCATCCCAATTATTTTATAGGCCATGCCCACGTGAGTGTGCAAGTTTCGCAAGTTCGGACGAACGCGATTGCTTATGACCATATCCGCCCGGCCGCAACAGTCTAAATACCTGCGGTGGTACTGGGAATTAGCCTTGTGGCCTTCATCCTCTTACTGGAATGATGAGTCAGGATAAACTCGATATACTGGCTTAATTGTGGACAAGGTCACCCATTCCTTGCCTATGTACTAGACCACGGGGCTACAGTATATGCGCTATTCTGCGCAACTAGGTGACCTCAACTGGAGGCAGACCGGCTTAAGCGCCTGGTCTTAACACAATGAAATCATGTCCGACCAAAGACTCAACATGTCAAGTAACACCTGAATCTACCTGATTGGCAGTTAGTCATGGTGGATCTATTTTAAAAAGAGGAGCTCGTCTACGCCATTTGGTCAGTAGTCTCTGTCTCGACCTCCAATTCTCCGCCGCTAGTTTATTCAACGGGTGTAATCCGATAAGCAACGAATTGTAAAGTACATCCGAGGGAAGCACTAGGGCGCTTCTAACGGAAGCCGTCTCCTGATTACTGGAGCTCTTCGCCGGTCCCACTAGACCTTTCTGTCGTAAGGAAGCGAGACCACAAATTTATCATTCATATCTCTGTTGCTTGACACAGTTCTCAAACACGTAACCCCTGCAGCTGAATCCCGATCTTTACACTGCTACGAATCCCGTTCTCATCCCGTTCCTAGCTTAGTTTCGGGTTCCCGTGCACTGTGATGATCCCATAAACAACGCAGTAGCGCCTACTTCCACGCAACTCGAATCCGCAAAACCCTATGAATCGCACGCACATATAGCCTGATTCGTCCTCAACGGCGCGTTTCTTCCACCTTCAAAAAGTGGCCTAAAGCCCGGGGGACCCTTAGTCTATCCCACTACGCTCGGAACATATCCCCGTTGTATGCTGATCGCTGCACATTTGGCTAGTCTGCAAGCGTCCCCCACCACTGCGTAACCGTTTCGGAGGCATTCATATGTGCACTGCAGTCGTGTATTGTGCCCCGTATGTCTGTTTTTTTCGCTTGACGTATCTCAAATCAGCCTGCTCAGACGAACCTGTCACACGTAACCACTTTCATGAGCTGCGGGGAAGTTAGATCAAAAGTCGTGGCCGGCATATGTGTCGTTCTCCACCCCACAGCGTACAATATCCCTTGGTTGTGTGGTCGTACCGCATCGCGGTCAGCGGTTGTCTGTTACGGCCACAGGTACTAAACCCGGCATAGTTCCTTCTAGAGCTCTCGTTGCTCCCCTGTCATACTGCACGGGGAGAATGGTTTGGGTTGGTCTATCGCGGTTAGGAGCCACTCCCGTCGACGAGTGCACGAGGAGAACAGAATCCGCCCGCCAGGGGTGACGTTACAACGTGGAGTGTTAATGTAAGAACAATGTGTAGCACCTTCTGGGGACATTCACCATCTGATACCAGCTATTCGGTACAGGCAATTCATGCCTCCGTGGGTTACAGACCCCCGCAGATCTCTTCATAGCTCACAACGCCGAGTCGGCTTACAAAAGGAAGCAAGCCGCTTCTTCCACAGTGTTTCCGCCAGTGTTGTAAACTAGTGCAAGATTCTAACTCATACACTGCATAGATTAGGGCCAGAGCCATCTGCCCCTACGGGTCCATACCCCCTTGGGTAACGGCTGTGCGGGTCAGTTCGGAACTTGTAAGTGGAAGGCTCTCTCCGCACCGCAGTGAGGATGCACGCATGCAACGCGCCGGGTTCCAGCGAGTCCGAGCGGTATGTAATATGAGCCACCGCGTGTCACACCTGTGTACTCTCTTTGATGCCAAACAGCCCCGACTACGAATCGCTTATATCCTCGCGAAGCTATTGCTTATGCTGGGCCGTTATTGACTTGACCACACTGGTTGATCCCCAGCGCTGTGGGGAACTGAATGGGAGCGCTGAGTCAGAATTATGGGCCCAAACTTGAGAAACAATAATCGCTCACGCCATGGTTCAAAGACCAGCGATCTGAGTGCGAGCCCTCTGCGCGCTTGTTAGCACCTAGTTCCCATGTTGGCGGTTATCTAGCATGTCCCCGTATATGAACTGATTCTCTCCATCTTCAGCGGCGTTGCGTTTTGTACCGATCAACTGGGCCATTGCTGTGACCCCAAGGTCTTCATCCCGGGAATCAAGCGGCTGGCACCCCGTTTGGACCACATGACCCCAGTACCAGCGATACGCCGAAAGGCCCCACCCGCAGCTCGAGTCTTGCGCTGGCATGTACGTAGTCCTCTACATTAAGGGACTCTTATGTTAAATGAATGGCTGACAGAGTTAGCTACTGGACGTCATCACGGTGAGCACTAGTAACAGGAAGCACTCTAGCTGTGTAAACTCCAACATCCATACGCAGTTTGATTCCAGTGATACGTGGCAGAATCGCACAATTCTCAAGTGTTTTCTCAGGAAACTTAGGTACTTCACTCAAAAGCACAACCTGGGCAGGTGGCTGTGTGAAGTGCGATAGTGACGGTGCATACAAATGAATGTCGCCTTAAAGTGAGATCATCCGCACCGAAAGGGATGGTGCCAGCCAGATTAGACGCCGAATTTACTGTCAAAACCGTGTGCACTACGCCTCGATGGATCTATAGTAGATCCCGCATCGATGCTCTGCATCTCTACTAATCTCCTCTTGTCTTAGAGCGGGTCTGTACTGCAGGGAGCCTGACGCATGCCTTCAATCTGACTTGCGCCTCAGGACGTGAAAACACTCAGGGGGTCCGCATTTATGTGCCGCTTGTGTTGATTTCGATAAAGTTCCGGCTGCAAAATTCTTCGCTTTTCTACTACTAAATGATCGTGGATTAGACTTTGCCAAGTAGACTAACGCTTGGCCGGGTCGACAGCTCCTGTTCCAAGGGGTAGCCGAGAACTCATTTAGAAAAATAAAACAAGCTAAATAGCGTCCGTGTTCTCGCCCGGTAGTTCTCTAGGTTGTATATATCTCACGCAGCGACTGCTGCAAAGGCTGTGGGTGAGGCATTCCTCAGTTTATCTGGGAGCCCTGATACGATGATACCAGGCAGCAGACAGTTATAACGTCGGAGTTACGAGCCCTGTGTACCAATTACCTTCCTTGGGCAGGCAGCTGCAAGACTAACGGCGGATCGCGGCTCCTTGGGGTACTTCCCACTCCAGGAAACGCGTAAAGCGTTCTCTAACCGGATCCCGTCACACGCTTAGCGTTGCCTGTTCAAAGGTGAAGCGCCTTTCGCCAATCCTATACGGACTTACTACTTTAGCTCTAGAACTAAGGGCCATCTTACTCTTAAC
This sequence comes from Callorhinchus milii, assembly GCF_018977255.1. NCBI lineage: Eukaryota > Metazoa > Chordata > Chondrichthyes > Chimaeriformes > Callorhinchidae > Callorhinchus > Callorhinchus milii. The sequence goes on along the minus strand of NW_024705274.1, from coordinate 52,236 downwards.
GTGATGTCCGTAGTGAGGCAGGCCTCCACAGCCTACGGGATTTCGGGGCTTGGACAGTTGTCAGATCCCAATATCTTCCGGAGGAACCCCTATGGCTGGGGAGGCCCAGCGAATTCTAGCATCCCTGTAACAGTGGTGAGACGAGCAACTGGGCCCTGGTATGGACCCCGCGCCGGCCGAGTGCTTTGCGGATCAATCCACCCTTGCGTATATGATATCCCTGCCCGAACCCCCTTGTCGACATTCATCGCGACAAATTGCGCTAGTTAAGCGCACTTGTTGTCAACCTCGAGCATTCCAAATAATACAGTGTTCCGGTCGCAAGTAAGTGTAAGAGCCTACACTCAGCATCTACAATACGCGGTGATTGCTTCAAGGGGCCACCCTAACTCGTTCCACCGGAGTATGATGGGCTCGATTTTAGTCAGGAAGCGCACGAGTTTTGACCAAACCCCCGATACAAATTGTCCAGTGCTGACGCTTACGGAAACAGCGGCCTGACTCATAGCGAAACGCTAGGTCCGCGTGATGTCTGATCGCTTTCGGACCGCGTGTAGTGACACCGGCGCACCCATTTCCAGACAGGAATAACCCTGCCGATTACCGAATAACAGGATATGAAGATGCCATAAATGCTGTATATACGGGACGGGAGCTCGCGGTCTTACTGACGTTCACGCCTGTGACCGTGTTCCGATATGGCGCCTATTCATGCTTGAATAAAGATTTAGGAGCCGCGGTGACTCGTATTACTCGTGTGTCACATCACTTCCCCTCAGTCGGTTAATCCAGTCGAAAGGAGGTTCATCAGTTTCGAGTTGGCTAGGCGGGTGTGCTTCAAATAGGAACACACCCTCTCTAAACTAGCAACCTGGCTTTATACCGTCGTCAACACGTGTCAAGTATGGTTATGCCACTTGCGTTTTCCGTCATGTACCACAGATAACTGCCGAAACCCCTACTTGAGCACTGCGCAGAAGAAGTAATCTCGCCTCATATTCGCTTTCTAAGCGACAGCGCTTCCACGGGAGCACCAGAGACTTGGTCGACTCAGCTATTTAGTGGGTTACTCGCTTTAGTGTCACGATGTTGGGGCGTTGCGGGTTCTTGAGCAGGGTTGTCATCGACCAACGGATTTTAGCGTTCTGTCCAGTCTGTTTCTCGAGCGTTGTCTAAGACCACGCTATCGAGTGGCAACGGTATTGACTTAGATGGTTTAGTCCCCAGGATCGCGACTTTCCCGAACGTGAAAGCTCTGGCGGCCACAAGCAGAGAATCCGGCTCAAACGGGATAACCGGATCAAATAGTCTGTTAAGAATACTCCATACTGACGAGCCGTAGGTTTATAACTATGATATGCGCCAGGCTTTTCACCCCCTGGGGCTCCCAACGGATGGCCTGATATCCTACAAGAAAGCCGGCACAAGACTTCTGCTGGATTGGTGGTAATAGCCCCATCACGTAGTCCCGATGCCTGCATGGACACGGCCCGGACTGGGTTGATATATAGCTCCGACCCATGCTTCTACTCTGCCTCCTCACAGTATCTAATAGCTAGAATAGTAAAAGCGTCGGTAGAAGGTTCCTGAATGCACACCAGCAGAACTGTTTTACGGGATACGGAAAGCTAGGAGCGCAAGCGAGGTCTGGCGTCCTGTGGGCGACGCGGCCCTGGGCGTACAGAGCCACCACAGGGATAGGTGTCTTTCGAAACGAGTCCTAAGTTTACCTCTGCGCTCGCAAGAAATTCCGGCGGCAGACAAAACTACTCTAGCGTGATTGGATGATGGTCCGCAAACACTAAGTCAACACTATACGCATTACGAGTACTCAGTATGTCTTTCAGTCCGCAATGCATACAATCGGCGAGTACCGTGTCATGAGGGAAATCGCGTAACGCATATATTAGCAGGCATCCAGCCCCCGTGAAGGTGTCGCGCGCCGGTGATTTTGAGTGCAGCAACAATTACTCACAGGTTTCATCAGTTCTACCACTGCTGGCTGCCCAGCAGGAGCCAGGGACCGTATCCTCCATGTCTTTCGCACGCGGCCATGTATTATTGCGTTCACGAGTTTTTAAGATTTTAACGGGAATGGATACTCAACTATCAGTTATGGCGCACCAGGTCCAATTGCGAATAACCGAGCCTCGCCAGAGCTCAGCTAACAGACGGCTCAGTCATGTTACCGACCCACTGCATTAGGGGGGAGGGGCTACATGTCTGCTAGCTCTATAAGTAAGTCAGGAATCATAGCTGGGAACAAGGCCGTTACCGTTCGACTTGGAGGCGTGCAGAATAGACCTTGAATGCTGACTGCTTATTGTGAGATGCGCACAAATGGTCGAAGAGATGCCTGGAGGGGGGCCGCGCCTCCGCATTTCGTTGTCGTGTATAAGAGCCACCCCTTAGGGCTGGCCAGATTAAACAGAGTCACAAGTAGCGAATCGCTAGAATTTTGAAGGGCTTCTCCAATAGCGTGTCAGCCCGGGTTAAATTCGGAGAACATATGCAACGACGAGACGTATCAGCAACGAAATACTAGCGTAGAGCTATGATGACGGAACTAGGTAAATGAACACTGATCGCCAGTCGCGGTGCCGGTTCGAGGCGAACTAAAACTCTGGAACAGCATCGGAAAAGTAATCCGCGACACGTGCGCTGCTGCCTGAAGTGGCGTAGAAGGCGGGTGTAGAGTTACTCTCGCTGGCTCCCCCGATTTAGCCCAGGCTCATCCGACAGTATACACCGGCTACTACGTATGGAGCTCAACTATGAGGATATTTGGGAAGCTGTTCTCCTAACAAAGGTGGGCGGAAGTGTCTTTTTTCCTATGAGTTGGAGCTCCTTGTCCTGCACATAGTGAAAGTCACTGTCTCACAGCGACAAAGTAACCCGCTCCCCACTAGGGGAATACCGGGTCTCGGCCCAACTCTTTGGAATAACGCTACTTTCCTACGATGTCGACTTAATAACCTTGTATCGAGCTCCTATTGCACATATTGGTATTCGGAGAGGTATCTCCCTCGAAGTTGCCCACTTCTGGTTAGGCTTCATTTGTGCGCATGAATTCGGAGGGAGCATATAATTCGAACATAGATAAAGTATCGGCTGATTGAAACGAGTAAACCTAATCCAGTACTCGTTTAGAATAATTGTCGATTAGCTTCATGTGCTCATAGTGAGAATTCGCTTAACAGCCTATGGGGACAAGGTGTGAAGGGCTTTCGTTGTCCTGAGCCAGTTACTATAATTGGCTCCTAACTCATTCACAGTAACACAGTTGTTATCATGATGCCTACAATCTACTGACCAAAAGGAGTTTGAAGTTCGCGCTCGATATCTTCCGCCGGAAATTTCCTGTGAAAGTCATAACAATGTCCTAGTTACCAGGGGCTCACAGGGCGTCTACCCACTTCTCCCCGGTATGGAATCCACTGCCCTTCCTAGCCGCTGTGTATCGAACACTGGTGATCAATCCTCGCTACATCTGATCATCCCCCTGCGGGCCTGCGCTAGGATATCGGGTAACCCTTCCCGCACGACCATCTAAGGTGGTCGGGACGGCCCCTCTCATCCCAATAAATCACCGGCTCGACTTACGATATGCGTGGGGACGAGGTCGTGAATGAGCCCACCCTCTAAAAGCTGAAAGACCAGATCATACTGTAAATTAGGGAGTGGATATATCACGATATACTCAGTCAGAATTATAATTCAGATTGAGTACGATATTATTAGAAGCCGCTTTAGGCTTGAAGTCCAATACCGCGTAGTAACTACGGCCTAGGATGGTGGCACTACGTCCGCCGCCACTAGTGGCTTAGCTCACCGTTTTGCCACGCTTTACGCTCACATTTTCTACTAGAGACTTCTCTGCCCAGTAGCCGTTACCTTTAGACTTGAACACTAGAAGTTGCCGATTTGTGTAACTTTTCAGTGAGATGACTATCCGCGTTGCCTAATGAGTGAATCAAGGGTCCATTCGCTCATTTTCGTCCAAGATGGCAGGAGCGTTTAGTGTCTGGAAGGCTACATAGATCACTGAGGTTCGCAAAAGGTATCTTCATCGGGAAGCTTAGAGTACTATATCCAGGTGATTCATGACCAGTATGATAAGGTGAGCCTCAATGCCAGATCTATCTCTAGTTAAGCAATCGTTGGCACTGGTTTTACGCTAGGGCTCATATGGGGAAATCAGGCATCTACTGGACCAATCTTAGGCCATGTACGGATTAGGTCTGTGACTTTTTCAAGTCCTGTCAGAACACGCCAGCAAACAGTTGCTCATCATAGTATATCACTGTTCTGTCCCAATAGGGCCTACATATCGCTGCGCCCTAAATGACGCACACTACATCCATTGAAAAAGCCCGACCCACGAAGATGAAGTGCCCTTTACTCCGCTTTCTGGCTACCGCTGCAGATTCGACGGCAGGTAGCTTCCGACGTCGGAACTTGCCCGCCAGCTAGTCTTTAAACGACCTATACTGTAGGGCCTCTACCCAAAGTGACATCTAACTATTTCTGCACCGCGAAGTCACTGTAATTATTATTAGCTAAAGCTGCTGATGTGACTAAACGAATCGCTCCGAGCCGACCAATTATCGTAGTCATCGTCGTAACGCCTCCCTGCCCTCTGCCCCGTTCAGTCTCATAAAGGGCGGTGCGATTGACTCACCGCCGTGAGGAGAGGTGCTAACGGGTGTCTGATGGAGTATCGGACGGAGACCTATGATCACAGGAGAAGGGGTGTTACATGTATGCCCATATCCATAGGAAGCCCAGTGACTTAACGTATGCGCAGTGACAACAAGCTGCTGGGGTTATGAATGACAGCAGATCTGCCGAACTAACACGGGAGCATGTGGACTGGATATCAATGTTGTACTGAACGGGTATTGGAAAAAGCCACACGGGTATCAGATCGTTGGCGTGCCGAGTCCCATATTTCGCGTTGTATCTATGAATTTTGTCCGTGAGAAACTGTACATATTTTAGTGCTACCCCGGACACGGAGAGATCAATGTGGCCGAGGAGGTTGCTACCTTTCGTTCTGAAACACCGTAGATGCTTGAATTACTGTGCGCTTATAAGACTATGTCCGGCTCGTAGGCGTGCATAGGAGACCGGGAGAATCAGCTATAATGGAGTACGTGGAATTGTAGGACCTATTTTATTCAGAAGATACGATCTGAGCTGTGATTTAAGGGCTGGGAATAGTGTTCCCAGTGAGGCTACAGATGCTTTTATTCACCTGGTTAGATCGGATTCTTAGCGATTGCTAGAGCTTCGATCTGCCGGGACGGTACGGATAAATCTTCTATCTTGTGGATTTTGTCATAAGAATATGTTCGCGTATCCGGTTTCTGGACGCATTCGCCTACGTGGCAGACTCATGGCTAGTTATCATACACACGGCCCTACAAGTTGGGTTCTCGCCCAGGCGGTTTGGCGTTACAGATATAAGCGACAGACAAAAACTCCTGCAAGGCCATAGCAAATAGTAGGGAACCGTGTAGTTCATAGTAGGATCAAATGTAGCTACAAACATCACGTTGTTAAGGACTGCACGGATCCCTCCTTATCTACACTGTCGGCGTGCGCCCACATAAAGAAGTATGACAGTTACCGGGAAACGCGTCATCGCAAAGTTCAGGCCCCGTACGGAGTTCCCCCCCATTCTTTACTCTAGCGCCAAACCAATGTGAAAGTCGCACCCGTATTGCAACTCGGCTGGCCATTAGCATGTAATAAGTGAAATCATTGAAAAGTACTACTTGTTCCTTTCCAACTAATTCCCTATGTCGGGGTTCAGATCATGATCGTAAGGGAACAAAATTCTAGACAATGCGGTGAGGCGCAGTAGTAGGACTTAGGGAGAACCTCGTGGGCTTCTATTCTAACCTCAAGTACTTCGAAAGGTCTTAGAGTTGTACCGACGGTTTAGTTAGCTGTTTTAATTAAGCTTGTGAGCGGCCTCTCACCATGTTAACCGGAGCGAAGCCCTCTCTGCTGGCGTAATGCCTTTCCATACGCCCGTATAGTGGTTTCGTACTTCCGTTGTGGCAGAGAGGTACCTTGCTCATTGCCAGCGTGACTCCGGGCATAGAAATGCGAGAAACCCTATATCACGCACGACGGAGCTGCACTATTACACCCGCCTGCGGGGACTATTCGCTGGCGTTAGTGGGATGGCTCACGAATCCGTGCTATCATCTTCAGCGAGCTAAGTTCCTTTACTGTTTCAGCGTCTGTATAACTAGCAGAAATCTCGTTCTAACCGGACTGCGCACGTCGCCTAACACATGTCCCAGAGACCGCCCTGATGAGTTAATTAATCATTTTCGGTGAATTTTGCTGAGTTGTAAGGCGGTCGTAGTCGCCATCAGGAAAAGCGGAGCCCTCCGTGTCTACTATTGAGATGTAGTAGAGTATCAGGTGCGAGTGTAGTAGATTTCGTAAAGTCTCAGAAACACGGAGGATATTATGTCTGCTAACATTCAGCAGGTTCGCTCTACCCTGCTAGTCTTAGTACGGCGATAATAGCTTTTTGGAATCAGTGCTGCTAGCGTCCTCCCTTGTTCTTTCGGCTTTAAAACACGGGGGTTACCCTGCATTCAATTATGATCCTGCCGCCAATTTAGCGGGAAACATCGTGACCGTCGGGAGTCTCCAGTCGTTCGACGACCGCCCGCTGCGAGAACAACCTCCAGAGCATCGACTGAGTACTATGGACTTGTGGGCATTGTGTTTCATATAAGATCAGACCCCAGTGAGACCGCTTGTCTTACTATACACGGCCCGTTGGGTTGGAGAATCGCAACCAGGGTTTGCAGTTGACTCAATCTACTGGTGTTATCCGTTGAATATCGTAGGGGCCTGAATCCGGGTTATAACCTATGGGGGGTGCATCGCAGGCTTAGGCCCAGGATCCACGACTGGTACATGCCGATTTAGGCCTTCGTTGGGTGCCCAAGGTCATCACCGTTATTCAGACGCATGCATTTCTGACTCCTCGTTGTTTCAACCCAAGGTATTTTGATTTTTCTAGCTACCTAAAGCCTGGGTCCTCTCAGTCGTTGGCCCGGGAAGTAGCCCCTTGAGCCTCTTCGTTTCTGTGGCTAATGTTGTGAGACTTGGTTAAATCCCGGGTTCGCAGATTAAGCCGCCGTACGAGACGATTACTACAGTCTCCTTTGGACCTCAAACTCCTTTGTTACTGAGACCACAGGTCCCTAAATAATGACAGGAAGGAGACCAGATCCCGGCGCGGACTCCGACCGTGTGGGAGCACCGGTGGCACTTAATTAACCACCGAAGGGTTGAATTTTCTTGCTTCTCATGTCGCCAATAACCCATCCCATCGGGAGCCATCAAGACAGTTGAGGGGCGCTATTCAAGAGTGCATGAGAACAGGTTCGACCTAACTCGTAAGGGACACCGGGGTCTGCGTCCGGCACTCTCTGTGCTGCGTGTTGGTAACATCCTGCGTTGGCTAATTTATTCTCTATACTCCCACAGAAAGCTGATGAACAATTACGGCGCAGTCCCAGCTGATTCGGGGGTTTCAACTACAAGAGTGACTTTAACTGGCCGAAGGGCCCGAGTCGTACGAACAAGTCAATCAGTATGACTCTCTTACGAGTTCGAGGACTTCTGGTTGACATAAGACCAGTGTAATAGGGTAACTGTATAGCTCTATGTTACCCAATTACCGCTCATAGTGGGTCTAAATCAGTACCACAGGGTGTTGCACTGATGTTCAAGATCGTATCAACGTGGCTCGCACCCGTGCTTTTCAATGTAGGGGGGCAGGAATACCAATGTGCCGTGGAGGCGCACTCTTATGTGGAAGTTTTCATGTCTACCGGAATAGGGCGTTCACTAAATTTTGCTCTCACGGTCCGCAGTTATAGATTCATATGGGCCCGAAAGGAATCAAAAGAAGTGCGCGCGGAGTTAACCAGAATGTAGATGTGTCAGCATATTATGGGGGTCCTCCGGGTGTCCAAATTAGCTTATTACTTCATGCTAGAGTCTAGAATCACGCAATCACAGCGTTTGAGAGCGTACATTGGGTAATAAGCCCTAGAAATCCCCGGTAGCAATCCACATGCAACATAACAGCTTGTGTACAACTTAAGATTCTCGGGGATCCGGTCAGCAGCAATTTACAAGTCCACTTGACGGAATTCATGCCAACTGCCTACGTGACGAAACATTGGGACCTTCCTTGGGTATCCTTCATCAAGACCGAAGTATACCCGACTCCTGCAGCGCTGCTGCCATCTAGAGTGTGGGAATCGAGTTTTAGCAAATCAACCATAGCTTGTTTGCGGGTCTGAGCCTCATATTGTCAAAGCTGACTTTCTCGAGACGGTTTATCCAGTATACGCTTAAGCTGTAAGTCGTCACGGTCCCCCAAGGTAGCAATTCCAGCCCCGTACTCTTCTATGATCACTTTGGTTGCGCCCCAGATCTCTTGTCTCTATATATATGGGATTATGCTGATTATCACTGGTCAACGGACTTCTCACTTTACCGCCCTGGTAGCACTCCCCACAAGTTTAAAGCAAAAACAGCCGCTCTCAGCAAAGAAGGCCTACATGGTAGCTGAAAATAGAACTGTCGGCAAGAGACATTCGCTCTGACATTGCAAGGAACCCGTGTCCTTTTCATATAATACGAGGCACCCGAGGACATTTATCTTGCCGAGTGTTTCCGTAGTTTACCTCCGATGCACCAGTGAAACCCAACCAAGGTAACCGTCAGCATCCAGCAATGTTTGTGCTAGTTTTTGTACGCCAAGAACAGCATATGTGCTTGCATCGATATTTCCGCGGAATTGAAGTGCTCGCCCCACATGGTGCAGGGTTTGGACAAATGGTCGGCCCGTCTTCCGTCGAATCTCAAGAGGACTACCGTACCAGGAGCGACTTTCGCCCGATCTTCGGCGGAGCATCTATTACACTAGAGAACCGGCCGGGCAGACCCCCTCTCTATCGGTTTCACCGCCACAGACCGCGAAAGGGCACCACAGAGCATCCTTTTGCTGTATGGACGGTTTTGCCAATTTGGACCATCTGCATTGTTGGCACGCCTTCCTTACAAATTAAACCTACGGGTCACCAGTCAGGAAGGCTCTGAACATTTAGTCATGCCGGAGGCCTCGGCACCTAGAGGCTAGGGCAACCAGTGGGGACGATCTTCAGTACTGGAGACCGTTCGGCTTAGATCACGCGTAGGTCGTCAGTCAGAATGACCCTTTCTGTTTGAATCCCGCCGTCCCTCCATGCAGGGGTCCGAGTGGCACTTGGTTGGATCCTTCCCCATAACTCTAACCAGGCAGCCTGGGGAAGATGTCATACTACTGAGGGTTGGACTAGTATGAATTCCCACTTCCAACAAGGATCGCTTAGGTTTGGCTCCCCCAAGTCATAGGCGCGGACAAATACGTCATCCGTTAACTCATTGTCAGTTCTCCAGGTCGGATGGCCAATTGCCTTGACCAATACAACGACCACGCCATGATTGAAAGTACGCGAGCAGCGTGTTAATTGCGCAAGGGCAGCGTGTCACCATCATAGTATCGGTGTGTGAGAGAGAGTACTGGTGCCAAACAAGACGGCGCGCGATGACTCACCTCTAGCTCTGATCGGTTTCAGCTCAGTGGGGATTACCATCTTCGTCATATTGTCGCGGCTAAGATATGTATTAGTGGAAAGTTATAACTACAATAGAAGTAATGGACGAGCATTCCGTATTACACCGATCGACCCTGACATAGGACGTTTATCGGGCTAGGGGTTATTTGTTGTATCGTCAACCCGCTCCGGAAACACCGACCCACGCGAGAAACACGTTCCATCAGCCTTAACGTACTGGCTCCATCGCGCTAGCAATCCCCTTAATCCTGCGTCAGCTTCGCAATGGACGCGAGGTCCAGACTGAAGGAATCAACACACCTAGTATTGATAAGCCCAACTACGACCACCGTGTCAAACTGTCGTTTTTCCCTCCCCCCACTTCCTCGAGTGGGGGTCGTGCTTGCGTCCTCCCTCCTGAACATCCATGCGTGCTGTCGCCAGTCGCTCCCTAGAGGTGAGTTAAGTTTGGCAGTTTTTGACTGGAACTAACCCGAGCCTAGTGAAGAGTCCGGGACTATGCGGATTCACGAGTATGCAGGTCGAGATAGTGAACAGCAGTCTCTGTTTAACCTCCCGATTAACGTAGTGAATCGGCTAAATTTTGAGTGAATTAAACCTGCAGTCCGAAGCCTGGGATGGCGGTATTCCATTATCATACGCTACATTAATAAACATTTACCTGCGAATTGGTGGCGATATATCGTATAATACGCAACAACTTGGAATGTTAGGTCGGAGTCGTTGAGCAAAGAATTCGAACGCTAGGAATAAGATAACATGTTCCATTCGAGCTCGACATTGCCATTCCAAGCACAGACGCTCAGGCGCGCTGAATGGGTGTCATTATGAGTGTGTCAGTGTTCGAACGCGATAAGTACGCCGGTTGCATCTGCTTCACGATAGTGCCGCATCGGCTCAGGTCCCATTTATCCACGTATCTGAGTAGAGGCGGCTGGATCGTCTTTACCAGGATTGATTCTCTGGTCCTAGTGAATGAAAATATTTTTCAGGCACTCATGCTGAGACTTACACCACAGCGTCCAGCTAACACAGGGAGCCCAAACGCACGGGGTTAAGTGAGTAACATGCATAGTATGAACTCTAGGGTGTTGGGTCCCTAGTTCAGTGAACGTTAATATAAGGTTTCAAGACAATTTGCACCTGTGCCTATATAATTTGAATTCGCCTCGCCGTGTACTCACCCTATATGCCGGTAGCCTAAGCGTGGTAAGTAGCTTTCCCAGCCAGATAACGTTCCGGATTAGTATCGAATGACACTACGCCGGCGCCGTCCGGTAATGACTACGCTAGCATAGTCTACAAGCTAACGTGCATGGAGCCGAGAGACCTACCTTATGTATTATATGAAACTGAAAGGTGTCAACCTTAGTAGCCTAGAAGTCATGTTGTGAACGGGGCTCTTATTTTAATATGTTGCCAGATAGCATCCATTTAGTCCATTTACCGGCCAGTCCTGATGAAGGTTGAATCGGTCAACTGCATAATATAAGTTCGCTGGCAACGGTTACTTAGCCGGACAATAGATGACACAGAGCATGCTATCGCGACCCGTGAGCCCACATCATCCCGTGTAAGCCGCAAGCAGCGTGGCCTGAATAGGTAAAGAAGCTTAGGCAATTGCCGACCACTCGAGACTTTCACTATTTGTATACACTAACAAGTGAAACCTCGCAACGCGTATGCGAATATTCCGACATCGTTTAAAGCCAGCAGACGGTAATGCAGAGCCTAGAAATTTTGACTACCTCTCGTGACCTCGCAATGTTTTCCACCGGGTCTATCGCTAGAGTAGTCCGGCAAGGGCCAAGTCGCTCTACGAGGTTATACACACACCCGCAACAGTGCAACGACTCGATTAGGTACTACGTTGTCGTCCGGTCACAATGGTGATAATGTAAAGCTCGAGCGTGTTGGGCGGCGTGTTCTGCTGCGTCGAGCAGTATTTGGGACAGCCTAATTTATGCTCAAAGAGTCCACGACCGCTAGCTTACGATGTAGCGCATCAGATAGAGGTTGTCAAAAATTTTAGCTTCTGGATTATCGTATGGACAGCAATTCGGTATCAAAGGTACATCGACATACCCTTGAAGCAATCCCCCTGTTTTCACTCATCGAAACAAGTCTTGAAGCCTCCCGTTGCGTCGTCGATAGCGGACACTGGTTTTATCCTATAAGCCGACGGGATTAGCCATACAGAAAGATTCCTCCAGTACGTCAATCTGGTCCAAATGAGTGTGTCAACTGACGGAGCACTAGCAGTCACTCTGGACGAAGATGGATCTTTTATTCGTACCAATGGCTCGCTGGCTGTACCAGAGCGGGGTATATATATGAACCGGCCGTCACCCAGGGGTGCTTCATTATCACTCCGCCTTCGTCATCGCCATTTTTGATTGTTCAGTGCTCTGATACTCTTTACAGGAGCCCCTCTCAACCAGTTCATGAACCGATGTAAAGTGAGTGGTTTAATTAATTCCTATGATCAACCGTGAGCAGACGCCTTGTCAGCCCAGTCCTGCGAAGAATGCCGTATTGAGAGGATCCTTCTGAGGGTTAACCACCCTCAACTGTGGATGATCCGCGCAAGCGGGTGCTTGGCTGCGGTTTGTACGCTTTGGGTGGCAAGGCTCACTCTCTCATCCTCTTTCCCGTTTCGGAACATGATAGTATATCTGGAGGGTTAACCAAATCACATTATTATCTCGGCACTATTTCGATAAGGTCATGCTACAACGAAGCGGTGGGAATCCATCGCGCCTCACACGTAGTGCAGAACGACAAGTAATTACCTAGTCGTCCCATCATAGACAAAGAAAACGAGCACAGCCTTCTCAATGACGAAATTACTGCATAGAGTTACCCACAGTGGGGTGCGGTGCTCACTAACAATCCGGGCCACCGGATTAGTTGTCGATAACGAACTAATCATTACCAGTCCCGTTGGGGCCCTGAAGCGCTGGTCAAGTTGAAGGGCCAGCATCTCGGTCTTGTCCTCAATAGATGAAATGCGGGATAATAAAACGCAGTTGACAGACCGGTCCATCAACGTAGTGCGTGGCAGTCAATTAAGTTCGTGAAAAAGCCCTAGTTGCAAGTGGTTCAGACTCCTTCATTGATCCTTTTTCTAACGATGTTGTCCCCGATTTTTGTCCCCAAATATGTAAATGTACTGGATCACACCTCCCGACGCAGTGACAACTCATTTTCCTGAACCTGTAGCGGTTGGTACTCGGATGGAATTTGGAAACCGTATCGCTGTCACCGGTCTATATTACATTCGTACTAGGCTTTAGAGTATAGATTCTTGTCGTGAGGAATTGTCCCCGCATACAAGTGTTTGAGTGATCCATTGGAGCGATCCCCATTATAGCCTAATTGGCTAAATCATTGTGGGTGGATGGCGTTCAGGGCTTAAAATGAATCATTGAATAAACACCACTATCTACACCAACGTCTTCTAAACTCTGATCAGAGCCTTGCATCCAGGGTTCTCTTCACACTCACTAGACACTAGTATACTTAGTCCAGGCACCTACGTATTAGAGCATCCCGTGGTGTGCCAGGGCGTTGGTTAGCCTGGATGCGAGCTATAGTGTCCATCACCGTCGCGAGCTTGATGTAGCGTCACCTAGAAAGTTTCGAAACACCTTTTAGATAGATCAACGATGGGAGGGAATACCTGCATAGTTTCCGTCAGACGCGGATAGTTCAAATACCTTGCGGGCTGTCGTACCTTGGTTGCGGATCGCAGCCTCCCTCAATCTTACAATGCTACAACAAGTCTTCATGCCATCCCTAACCTCTGTGCGGCTACGCAAACGTAAACACTACGGTCCCCCTATCAGCGAATAGGTCAAGATCTCCCTTTGTGTTCTGTCATAATCACTGGCACGACAAGGTAACTTGCCGGAGTCTCTCAAGCGTCAGTTCGATCTGGCCTGAAATTACAAGGTCGAACTCATACGGTCTAGGCATTGACTTAGTCTAATTGTCCTAGGATTTAGTAGTATGCGATCAGTAACAGTAGTTAGGATACGCTATGGCATAACATCGTCACCTGTAAGGCGTCCCGGCTTGAGGTGCTCGTCTTTTTTATTCCGCAGCCGTGCAGGAAACCAAAAACTTTAACTGAGGGATTCCCGACAATCAAAAACGCACCCGCTCCATTGCAAAAGACGGTGAGAATCACCGCATCTCATACGGGCGTATGCGAACATTTCGGATCCGTACAGGGTCCGTACCTCTTACCGTCCTGATCGCTTCCAGCTCTATATTCTCACTATTAGGCCGCTAGTCTTGCACCATAAAAAGTGGTTGCCCGATTTATGCGTGCATACTATGACTTCAGCGCTGCCGACGCCGTCCTATCGACGACAACAGCGGGGAGAGAGATTAGTTACGTAACGTTTATCGATTAGAGTACCCATAGTATGTGAGATGCACCGGACCACGTCTTTATTAGTCGGAGACGAGCTCACCGAAGGTTTATGTTATTCGCGATGGGGACTGGGCAAATTTGAATCCCGCCACGCCATGTGGGACCATGAGTCGGCATGATACGGCTTTAGTCGACACCTCCTATCAACCCATAGTAACGAGATTGCACGCGCATTGGAAAACACTCGGTATCGCATAGCGTCACATCCGGTGTCGACCTGAATTCAAAAATGTTTTCAACCGTACGAAACTCGTGTGCATGCGGCCCTTTTGGAGTCTAAGAGGTTCGCTGATCGGGCATCCGTATTCCGGATCCAGCTTTAGATATTTCAACGTTGCTCGCTAGTGTCATGTGTCTCGAGTAACTTACAAGTCGTTTGGTCCCATTAGCACTGGTTTATACTGTACAACGAGATCACAGGCCAGGTCACTGATTGACAAGGTGACCTATGTGTGTCAGCGTATTCACTTATTAGCGGTGTTAGTTCATTAGCTATTGCCCTTCCTAATTCGATGTTCTCCTATAGTTTGAATGCCGGACGGGAGAGCCATGATTCCCATTACAGCAGTCAATCTTGAATATAGAGTATGGATTTTCTAGTAAGATTCTAATCTCTTCTGTTCAAGGTGCTTTAGGTGCTGCTATACTCAGATTGCTTCCTGCAAATATTCCGCTATGGGTTCAAGTGTGGCGTTAAATATAATGGGTGCCTTGTATACTAAATTCTCGAACGGGTTCAAAGCGGAATAATCCCAATCTTGCGACTCAGGGAATGCGCTTCAACATATAGTAAAATTGTTTGAACGAACTACTGTTCTCGAGATATTCATGGCGTGGTCTAGATGCAGTTGTGATTCTTACGTTCATTCTACCCGAAAGCAAGATATTCGGAACCTGCGGGAGACCGAAGATCTCAGAGCGCTCATAACGTCTATACGTTGCTACAACATTTCCTACGAGAGAGTCAGGGCCAAGCTTATATGTTAACTAGTTATAGGTATCGAAAGGTTAGTGCTTGCAACATAAGAGCTTGGATAGTCGTATGCCGTTATTATAGATCAGGGCTCCGTATCTAACTTCGAAATCTGACATTCACCTGGGGAAGTGCCTATTGCGGCCCCGCGTAGGGTTGAAATGCCCATGCCTAGTACTTTATACTTTGTTCTCAGGGTTCTTGTAAAGACATTCTGAGTTCGTCACAGTTTCGCCTCCTTGTTAGACATGGGGCTCTATGTACGATTCGTAAATGCACCAAGTACCAAAGCTGCGTTGATGAATTACTAAGCTTGGTTAACGTGAAGAGCCCACGTTAAAACGACTTTAATTGTCCCCCGGACTCTCGATTGAATGAGTCGGATGGTAATGGCGACGGGCTAGAAAGCTGCACTTAGGGACGGACGGTGTGCCGATCGCAGCGCAATCGCGCATGAGAGTCACATTAAAACTTTACCAAATTGAGCCGATAATTCTAGTGTTAGGACGAGTTGTAAGGTCCTACGTATTACTGTCCCTGACCCCCTCCGCTTACTATGACACATTGCGGACAAAAGCGGAAACCGGTCAGATAAGCAATCCTCATTTTCTTCGCGAGTTTTTGGGCCGGACGCAATCCGCTAGTATTACCATTCTTCGTTGTATTCTTGATAATGTTGAACCATCCCATCTTAGCAACATGAAACACTTTTAGCATATTATGGCTTACTAGAGCCATCCGACTCATCTCTTCCTCAGTATAGTCGAGACGGCACCTTACACGTGCGACACGGGCTATCCTTGGTGTGTTGACCAAGATGACTGTGTAGACATACTTAGCAATTGGTACTCGACTAGTTCTGGGTGAGCGGGTAGGCCCCGAAGAGGTTGAGATGTAATCCTAAACAAGTGGCCTTATCGCCGACACTCACGAACCGTTGGTTGTCAAACGGGCACCCGGCGCTTTTGATTCGTTGGGGGGCGGTGATGTGAAGGTAGACATCGGTTGGTGCATTTAGACGAGCTTGTCGGGCGGTATTCTCCGTCATACTATTTATCACAGCCTGTGAATGGTCAATGTTGATTATCGTCTCGAGGGCTTTTCGTAACTGGACCCCTTGATATAGGACAACATGTCGAGCAACTATACGAAGCAGCAGTTCTAAAGCTGCCGTTGGCACCTAAGATGGATATACGTATCCAATTATCTCTTAGAGAGGAGGGAGAGCCTCTCTGTTGTAGGGCAGCAGCCAATTCCCTAGGTTAACCTGACAAATTTCCGATCCATTGCACGACTCATCTTGTCGTTTCTAGGGGGGGTCGGAGGCTATCTGCTTATCTGACGAGGAGACTTTCACCTCTGATGCTCCAGGCATGACGTAGCCTAGGTATCTATCCGTAAACGAACAGTCACATCCACGTTTGCCAGGAACGCTGGAAACCAACGATCAGCCGCAGAAACCGACCCTCGTCCTCCAATAACTACCCGGAACACCCCAATTGAGGCGGGTGCAAACTCTCACGTTTACCGCCAGCGCAAACTCACTTGAAGGATTGCCGACTCTACGACCCATCCCTCCAGGTCCTCGACCCATTGAGGCACTAGGTAAGTAATGCTAGCCGTCCTTCGTCACTGTCTGCCGGCATGAAGGAGTTGTTACGTAATCTTGATTAGATAAGGGTAATTGTGGTATCAAGAGTAAGAATTATGCACATATTGTGACACGATTGGTGAAAAACGCAGATAATTTTTGTTGTAATACCGGCGACCTGGTTACCAGATATGCGTTAGTTGCCGCGGAACTAGCTACCATCCCTTAGGGTACTGACTGCGCCTCAAGCTCTCAATGTTCATCATTGCAGTCTTCACCTAGAAGTCACTGCAGCTTGTCCTTGACCGTCCTCGCGCGCCAGCGAGGCCAATGCCCTTAACCCTCACTAAGGATAATAACAGGGGGCAGGCCGGACATGTGATTAATTTTAGCCCGGTTATGACTCATCTCCCGAGTCATTTCGCTCCTTGGTAACAATGCCCGGCGCTTATAACCATGGTAGATCTAGCCAAGAGTGACAAAAATCGGGCAGAACTAAATGCTTCACAGCATGTCGTACGGCACATCGACGGTGTACTCCAAGGGCGGATTCCTTGATGGATCATCCAGAGGCGCGTCTCCCCGGACGAGCAAAACTACGCCCCAGCGGATCTACGGACACTGCAGTTCATTATGTCTCTCGGTCATTACCAGCCTCTGATGAGGGTCGATAGGCATTCCCCACAGCAGGAAATACGTAATGACTCCCCATGGTACCTCGTTACAAGCACAACGCGGCATGAGTTTAAGGAGAGGGCCGAAATCGTGCCATTTACCGTCAATCGACTAACGTGGGTCGGTCATGTTTTAATCATGTGCAAGGATTACGGACTGAAGCAATGTTTACTTTTTCTACGTCCTCAGGCGGTTCGTAGAGATTCCCTATACATGTGGATCGGATCCCCTCTCAATGATGAAAAAATATCCCCTAGCACGCATTCTAGGCTGCTCGTAGCGACACGGGCTGTTCAATGTCACTATATGACAATCTACTACGTCTTGGGTTCTTGAGCAGCACTAGGTACAATGAGACATTAACGATTCAGCCTCGACTTACGACTAACCAAACTTCCAGTGGGGAACTCGAGGGAAGGGTACCATTTGTCACTGGCGTCCGTACACCTTCTGTCCTCATCTATTAGCCGGACTGCCGAAAGAGTTGGGGCTAACGGAAAGCCATTATTGTTGTATCGTTAAACCCGGTTTAGTACCATCTTGCACCTTCAACTAGAGATCGCTTATCGCCCCGCCGAAGCCTCCTTCTTTGGTTCATATTGGACGTGTTCCGCGTATGCGTAATTCGAGACTTGAATTTTCTAGCATGTTGTGGTGCGCTCATTATATCATTAGAGCAGAATCTGCATTAGAGAAATGAACTGGTTTCTGTCCAAGGTATCACGTGGGTATAGTACGGGCGTGGTCATATATCGCCAATCCAGGTGCATTCACATATACTCCTGGTTCGGTGGATTGATCAGAATTATAAGTACTGGCTATTTAGACTCGGCAGCCTGCATTCGGGTGAAACTAATCCTCCCACTGGTCTCCCGTAAACCTGCTGGTCCGCTGGCAAGTAGTAAACAACGGATACTTAAGCGGGTCCACGAGGTCCTGTCTCCGTAGTCTGCCGAACTATCCAACCAATAAATCGCCCTCTGTGTAACGATTACTCATCTGACCCTTGGCGACTAAAACACAAACCGCGTTAAAATCAGCGAATATGACCTCTGCTGTTCCACGTCCCACAATACGTGCTATTATAGTCAAGACACACGTATGTAGGAGATACTCTAGACTAAACTCCGAGCTACTGATTCGCAAAGGATATAAAGCACATAATACAAGTCATCTAATGGAGTATGGAGTATTGTTCTTCCTGAGTACGGAG
The DNA here is from genome assembly GCF_018977255.1 of Callorhinchus milii. Classification (NCBI taxonomy): domain Eukaryota; kingdom Metazoa; phylum Chordata; class Chondrichthyes; order Chimaeriformes; family Callorhinchidae; genus Callorhinchus; species Callorhinchus milii. The sequence continues at coordinate 33,675 of NW_024705274.1, read as the reverse complement.
CTGCTGTATCTTACCTAGCTCCTCAGGTATCCGAAGTAGACGAAAATTAGTCATTATGCGGGATTCTACGGATCTATGTGCGAACTTTCCGTGGTTGTACCAAGTATAACATAGCTCCCTTCTCCTTTTGTTCAGGGGTAGGCTTATGTCTGACAGTACAACTCATAGTTCGTACTTGAAGCTAGCCTCAGGAACACCGACCGGTCGGTGTTTAAGACCTGCCGGGGACGAAGCGCGGGCACAACGGACAACAAATCCTGAAAACGCTCACAAGGGCTGAAGTGCGGACTGTTACTGTGACTATTTAGTTGCGTGCGGAGTTGGATAAACCTACCCACGTACTCCCGTCAAGTGTATAATTAGGCCCCGGGTAAAATTACCATGTCCCAGACCTTCGTGATTCCACATGTTTACAGTCATCCTTTGGTGCTCTCGTCGCCAGTTTGCATCGACTCACAACGTCGGAGTATTGGGTTCATGAATTCGTCGCCATCGTGCAGGTCATTTCGACTTATTCCATTATTCCCATCTCCACGTCTCAGGTTTTCGCAGTCTCATCATGATATACTCGTATCTTTGGATTTCTTCGTGCTAGGATCGTCCCTCACTTGTTTTATAGTTTTGCACGGCCCCGCTATATAGTCAGTTTGTGTCCGCTACTGTGTGGAGGTGCTAGAATAGGTACTTCGTAAAGTCACTTGATTTGGAACACTATCTACTTGCTAATACACTTTCGTGCAATCTGTATTCTGTTTAATTTTGTTTTCAATTTGAGCTATCCACTATATTGGTTTTCTGCATGGCTATGATTGTTCGTTCGTGGCAATTATGGACAGGTGCCAATGACTTCTGTGCCGCGTGCTTAACCTAGAAATACTCTTAAAGACCAGCCTGCCGCACATCGGAGTAATATCCTGGCACTTGCGAGAGGGGCTCATATAAGACTTCTATTGGGTGTATAATCCGCGGCTGGCATGCTCAAGTGGAATGCTAGAGGGATGGCGACTGGTACTAGCGAACGTGTACTGTTCTCCCTACTACGCTAGTCGCACTGTGCTTAAGATATACATCAAATTCGACCTTATGTCTTGCATTCGGACATTGCGTGAGTCTAGAGCGTCAGATAAAACTCGGTACGTGAGGGTATCAGCGATGAACCTTGCAATACAATTGCCAATTGCGGATGGGTAGTCGACAAATAACGGGGGCGACTAAACAGTGGTCAGAGTCGCCTAGTATACAGCCACCTTACTTATTAGCACCGCAGGTCGCTCTTGTGTAAAGTGGGTTATTTACGGCTGTAAATCACGTTCTTATGTCTTCGGACACTATTCTCCTGACGGCAGTGGTTAAGCGAGAAACGTACGAGAGATTGACGCTCGGCGCTACACTGAGGCGTCACATAAGTAGCTAACGACAGTAGCTATCGACGATCCCATGCGTGGAATCTGAATATGGTAACCAAGTTGCATGTATTGCAACCGCTGCAATCATCAATTCGGCGTTTTCTTAAACGAACGTCAATGTGCTCTAAACTGTGAGACGGCTGCCATAAAGTCGGCGGTCGCACGTTCCATCTTACGATCAACAGTCGGTTGCTGAAGGGGTGGAGCCGGTTATATCGACTCAAGTAAGCATAGGCGTCTGTCAAAGTGAATACTCCTCCTAAATTTTGCCTTACGGAGACCGAAACAGCCCCCCATAAGTCCCTACCTTTGGTGTCACGCTGATGATCCCCATTATTTTGCGTACCCATGTCTTAGTTTTTTCGTACCTAATGGTAGTGAGGGCCAGAGAATTCTCAAGTGACACAGCGAGTCAGTTTTTGACCTAGACCTTTACCCTTTCGACATCCCTCAAATTACAGATTTCATCAGGCCGGTCCCTTATCAGCTAGCGTCTCTCGCTTATCTAGACTCTCTACACGAGATTCTGTATACATTATATAAAACAAACACAGTCGCAGACCTACCATGTATACGCGCAACACCTAGCATCTGAACGTAGATGCGCAATCCTCGCTATAACACTGATCGTTGGCACACATATGAGGGTCACCGCAACAAATTCTAAGTAGCGCTAAGAAACCTACTGCACTGTGTACTCAGACAGGAAGAGCCCGGTAATTCGTCGTTGTAATACTTTTCTTAAACATAGGGCTCAAATCACACAAACCTTCGGCCCCTATATAGTGTGGTGGACGCATAGGGTAAATCTTCAAAGCTGGACGAAGTCCAACCCTACCGACCTGTTGCATCAAATCTTTCAATATAAATACAGCCACGGGTACGCATTTCCAATATGTGGCCACTTGTCGACGATATATGCTTATCGTCATTTATTCGGAAGCTCGAAATAAGTTATAAGTACAGTGACCACTTAGGAATTTACGCATTGCGCAAGCACCCGAGCCCGTGGGGGTTCATGTTCTGTGGTCTATGGGCCTAGTCTAGTTAGCCAATCTTTCGTCAACCAGAGATTCCGAGTCGCTGTTTAGAATCGGTTAACGCCCACGATCTAGCCTATATTGAATCGATGGAAGGGGAGTTAGTGAGTCGTTCAGCTTGCATAAAGACCAGCAGATGCATATGTAGCTATCTTCGCCGAGTACCTCTTTCAATGTACCGTCCCTCGCCCGTCTACGGACTGCTTCCGGTAGGCACGAGTCCTGTGTCATACCCTTCGGAAACAGGACAATCCACTTTCTACAGCGGACATAGGTTTTCCTCTAGGCTGTCAACGCCCAAAACCGCCATAGCCACATATCAATGCCGTAGCCCAGGGAGTAAGGCATATTAGCATTTTCCCTGACTTAGGTTGTATCCTCTTCGGATTTCTTTGCCGAAGACACGTGAAACGAAGGATGCGGCGGCACACTTGGTATAAACGCTAGTCCCTAAATGACCACAGGCAGGTGTTTAATCGAGAGCGAGACTTTGTAGACAGCTGGCGGGCGCTTTGGTAACTTCAACGCTGATGTAATATTTTTCAATCCAGGTAACGGTGGCCCCAAGTTGTCATTTGCATACGAATCTTGCTATGTGATCCAACGTCGCCCGCACGCACTCCAATCTGTACTACCAGCATACCATTTTACGCTTAAACCAAATGAAGAAGATCTCTTGCTACCGGTAACCCAGTCCCCAACCAGATCAGCCCGTAACCTATAAGGCAGTGCCCCTTCTACGTGCGACCTTCACGTGACGCGACTATGGAGTGTTAAGATTCCGTAATTCTAAGTACGACAGCAAACCGAGGGAGAGCTATAGATAATGATAGTTCCCACATAGCTTGCACAGCGAGACGAGTCCATTGATTGTCCCCAACGCTTACGGCACCACGAGTTGGTACCGCAGGTTCTTAATATTTGCTAGCGACGGGGACAGGGGCGAGTAACTTGACAACTGGTTCTTTATCTTTCTATTGCCCTGTGATGACGTGTTCATTAACAATGCGTCTGCTGAGTTTGTTCCGCACGATTGCGTTTAGAATCGAAAGTGGAAGACACCTAGCGATGGTCGATCTAGATGAACCAAGTCTAAGCAATCTTCAGCGTTGGTACTGGCTCAATATCAATCCTGTTATCTAGTGACCGGTACTCGGTTCTGAACGGCTGTAGTTCCCGCCGCCTAGTACCTCACCGGACGATTTGCTTGCGACGACACGTTTTTTATCACCTCGTGGGACCCACCATAACTAATTCCCAACAGAACTCAGATCTAACGGTCATTCAAGCAAGAGGAGATCTAATAGGCGCATTATTAAGCGATCGCGAAATCCGCACTAAACATCATCACAGGACACTGTTAAATTATCAGTTATTTGAACTCGAAGACGAGGCTCAGAATTTCGGTGTGAAATAGAACGCTATTCACTATTGGGATGTGGGGGAGTAGCCGTAGGCCTTAAGTGGATGAAAGATCATTAGCAAAGGGAACCTGCTAACGCTCATGGCTGCTTTTAGCCCCCCCATTAGAATTTCATTCGCCCATTATCGTTTGTAACACTTCCTTCCCACAGCTTATTTTGTCAAATCCTGTTTACTCTACCTTGTCCACACCCCATCACTCGCAGAAATTAAAGTGCGACGTATGAACTCCTGATCTCCCGTCGTTCCCAACTGGGTCGCCGAAACATGCGTCCATGTATTTGCATCAGGGAAGGCTGTTAAATCACTGAATACATAAGCCATTACGTGGACATTCTTATGGCTGTTATCTGTCCGACTAATACATTTTAGTTAAGCATCTTCAAGCTTGTTTTAGTAGCACCCACACTTGACCGTAGATGGAATGTAACACTAGTCGGTTCGTCTTCGCTTACTCTTGCCCATGCGATTGTCACATATGTTGCATGGGTTGACGTTCTCAACCGGGCTACTTGCATCAGCTACTAAAACCACCCCCATACGTAGAGCTACGTAACAGAATAAATGCGACGCCCCACCAGGTTTACAGGCAATGCGGTGTGAGCGCTAGCCAATCGTCTGTTAAAAGGGCAAGAAGAGCTCAGCAAGATCAGAGGTAGAGCTTCGAGAGTCACGTTAGCGTTCGGGTCTGCTGCGTGACTTACATATTGCAGTCAGTGTGGGAGCTAAGTCCAGGCAAAGTGTTACTTCGAAAATCGATGAGGTTACTAATCACGACGAATCAGTGTTATTACACACTGACACTGGAGTCCTGGCCAACTGTTGAATGTTGTTCTTTACGTTTACCAACGAACCTATTGGTAGTTACACGCAGCTGTTAATTGATTTACGAAAAGTAATACCTTAGCAAGCGAGGCACGACGCGGTATTTTAGTAGATGTATCTGGACCTTCCCACCTACTCGGTACTAACGCTATCCTTAATAATTCAGAGCCTCCACCAGTTGAGTGGCACCTATTCTCGCTGTTTAACTAGTTATCGCACCGTGGGGGCTGTCACACTTTGGATGCTGTAGCTAGGGGGTAGTCGCTCGTACTGCGTAAGTACCCATACCTTCCTCATGTATCCGTGCTATTTCATAGGCCGGGATTTGCTTGACGCTGTGCGCCACTATGTAGAAGCAGTTGTTGTGGGAGTCGCGTCAGTCTCTCGGACAAAATGGGTCTGGCTGCTAAGGCGGATTTGATCATGGTACCTCAAAGCATTGGTGGGGATCGGGGCGCGCTCGCCCGCATGCGCTGACCATGCCTGGACCACGTTCATCGGCGGCGCCAGGTATAATATAAAGTCTTCCTCTTGAGTTAAACAACATGCGCTACGACTGACCTCATCGCGCCAACTCACCGGCCCACAGGGACAAGGCCCAGGAGGCGAGACCGTCTCTGCCAGACGTAGTCGGCTTCGACTAAGTACCGCGCGTTTGGAGTGCGCCTGTCCCCCTGCGATAGACGTAGGTGATGGGCAATTAGTGGCCGATCTAGTTTTGGGGTGTACTTATTATGTGAATTACCCCACTAAAGCACATTCACCCAAAACGCCATCGTAAACAGGGGTTAGCAATCTACCAAGATGATAAGCTGTGGTACATACTAGTGCGAAAACACTTGGGAGAGGGAGTACTATGGTCACTTTCCAGCCGAAGTGACCGCGTTCCATGACTTCTTCTCTCATACTCATGCCCTAAAATTTAAAGGTACGGCAGCAAATCCGACTTCTCCGTTGGTAGTTCGAAAGCATGGTTACTTTTAACCAAAGTACGAAGCTGGCGCAGTCTGAGACCCCGGACAAAAATGATAGAAACATCTTCTTACGGTTTGTCGTTGGCTGACTATACAGTGGCGAGTTGACAAGAAACATTTTCAGACGGATGGTCAAGATTCTTTATCGTATCAAATAAGGAATTCTAAGTCGTACCTATCGTATTTAATGCAGCTCGCCACTGCTTAGTGATGACCCACCTAGGCAACTTCACGCCCTGTTAATGGCGAGGTAGACCCTCTAATATGCACATACGGTGCGTGGAAGTCGAGACGAATCCATCCGCACGGCTGGGTACTATTCACTCCGCGCTGGCGCGATGACGCCTCACGCGCAATGACGACACCAGAGATCCAATCTTGATGATCGGCAGAAAACTGGCTACAGCACCACGTCAATTAGGACACTTGGCAGTGGTCGCAAATAGCTAGTCACCCCACTACCGGCAAATATCCATCCGATCGTACCAACTGAAAATTCTCCTTTCCAGCGTTGTTAGTAAGCCTTGCTGGGTTTTGGCGTTTGATTCAAAGTGTCGTGCCAGCGACAGTGATACGGGCAGACACAGCGACCAGGTCCGATACGTGCTGGTGCATCGAAGGGGACGTTCTTGTACATACGAGTGAGCCTGATTAATGAGACGGCGGAACACTGGGTGAGTCGTCCATGAGGCTTCATATCGGGTGTACTTAGTAAGCTTCGGAACGACACGCCTTGTCACCCGTAAAGGACTAAACTATGACCATGTGGGGATGCCAACCTTAAGACGTGTGTCGCGGCCCGAGAGTTGTAACTGCAGAGATCATTGTCCTGTCTCCTTATTTCGCGTTCACTTCTTCTTACTCGCTAGATTGAGACGAGTATACGTTCAGTTGGTTCTTGCTCCGAGCAAAGCGACGCGGCGGCGTCCAAGGACAACACTACCCGTTTCGGGTACAACGTCGTGACATGGCAAGCCTAGGGTGATTTGGAAGTATTATATACGGCTGATTTCCATACTAAATGTAGTGACCTCTCCCACCGTGTACGGGCTATGATTAAAGCTATTGAACGCAGTACCCGCGCTAACGAATCGCATTCCCCACACAAGCGTCATAGTGACACTTCGCCCACTCGTCGGGATGGACACAACGTGCGGCTGCGTTCACAAATAGAGGAAACGCTACGTAACTCCAAAACCCCCTGTGCGAACCCGACCCACACGTCCGCGCCATAGCGAAATTCACTTAAGACTCCGAGCTGGCGTTAATTGATTGTCTGCCTATCTTATCGAGGGTCACTGTCTGGGGGTAATCTCGGGTTTGGTGCTGTGAGATCATCATGATACGGAATGTATTCCTATTCTATACCCGGGAGTGGCTTAATGTGGTAGAAAGTTCAGCACTCTATGACCACGCGTGTAAGGACCTAAAACACAATAGAGTCCCCTGTGAAGTACTTAAAGGGAGAGGGGTATAGCTGTTAGCCGCGGGTTCACTCTAAAACGATAGCCATGCGAGCTGGTAATGATAGCGTGAGAGCACAGGGCTATCAGATTAGGTAACTAGTGGACCCTCGAGAGCAGCGGGAACGTCACAGTGTCTCGGTGCGTAAGTCTATTTCGCTGAAATCGGTACCTGGGTCGAGGATCAAACCCGTCGCTCGCATATAGTTTAACAAACACGCCCGACTGTCTGGACCACGGTGGACCAACTCGAATTGTGTATGGTAGCTACTATCTAGGAGAGGCGTCAATAAGCAAAGGTTAACCATATGGGGCTGAGGCGAACCACTAGCGCCCATCTACGAGATACCGACGGCCAATCCATTAGATCGTTGCCAGAAGATTTATCGCGAATCCCGATAACGCCTTTGGTTAATTCTGAAGTGGAAGGCCTCTGCAAAAAACCCTGTTGGGAGCGCGTCTCGCTTTCCATGTCCCTAGCGAGACCCGTGTCGCCAGATCTTTGGTCGAAGGATGGACATCCGGAGATGGGTGACGGGCACCTCCTCCCACAACCAGATCAGCAATAGTATGTACGTGGCAAGTTGTTTTCCGGGCGAAGTTCACCCTCGTTCTGTTGTGGTCTTAGGCCGGGCGCCCAAGACGCCGGAATTTAAGCTGACAAACAGCTCTCTAAAAAGGCTCGACGGCCTCAGTCTTTAACAGAACGTTCGTCGAATACACTATAAATTGGAACCGGAATCGCTAAGTCAGCGACTACGTAGTACCGCTTGTTGATACCAGCGTCCCTGACGAAGACGCAGCAGCAGACTCTCACCTTATCCGTTGCCCGACTCTCTTCTCCAGTATATCACACCTCCGATTGCTATGTGCCTTCTCTCCCTCACTAGCATGCAACATTACCCAGCTCAAGACGTTCTAACTCACACCTGTTAGTGCCATCGACAGTTAAGTTCAGGAGTACCGGAATGCAGCGTAATATCAGTGCGACACTCAAAGCGCGAGGGTGTATGGCATCATCAAGACCTCCATGCCTTAATAACACCTTAATTCGGTCGCCAGTGAGGTACCACTACCCGCCTAACGCTCGAAACCACGATAGATCATGCAGAAAGACTCGCACGCACTGACGCCGGACCCAGTCCCCGCTTATAACGTTCCCGGTCGGCCTCTTGCTTCGAATACGACTATCCTATGTGTGCTCACATGTTTCTTCGAGGTCCTCAAGGTCTGACACGACAACCGCAGTTCCTACCCTGTAACCCGAACCGGGGTCCTCTAAGTTCCGGAAGTGATAACTGAGAGTGCCCCGATCCTAACCCTAGACAAACATATTGCGTCAAAGGCCTCAGTTTGATTTCGCGGGTTAGAGCATACCATGCAGCGAGGCAGGTCTAAAATTCACGAATGGACTCGTGCACATTTATCAAGCAGGGAAAATCTTATCATTCATAAGCACTTCCCTACTCCTATAACGGTACTCAACGGGCAGGTCACATTTCCGCAACCTATCTTGAAGTTCGATCGAGTGTATGCTACAAAAGGAGTCCCAAGGTGGGTGCAGGTCTGCGAACTTGAGAGAAAACTAATCCCAGCTCACATAGCAGTCGCGCAGTAGCATGCGTG